>NW_027464313.1:0-76077 GCF_050947455.1 Rhinoderma darwinii | reverse complement strand
GGAGCAGTGTGTGTGGTAATATCTACAGGGAGCGGTGTGGTAAAATCTACAGGGAGCAGTGTGTGTGGTAATATATACAGGGAGCAGTGTGTGTGGTAATATATACAGGGAGCAGTGTGTGTGGTAATATCTACAGGGAGCAGTGTGTGTGGTAATATCTACAGGGAGCAGTGTGTGTGGTAATATCTACAGGGAGCAGTGTGTGTGGTAATATCTACAGGGGGCAGTGTGTGTGGTACTATCTACAGGGAGCAGTGTGTGTGTGGTAATATCTACAGGGAGCAGTGTGTGGTAATATATACAGGGAGCAGTGTGTGTGGTAATATCTACAGGGAGCAGTGTGTGTGGTAATATCTACAGGGAGCAGTGTGTGTGGTAATATATACAGGGAGCAGTGTGTGTGGTAATATCTACAGGGAGCAGTGTGTGTGGTAATATCTACAGGGAGCAGTGTGTGTGGTAATATCTACAGGGAGCAGTGTGTGTGTGGTAATATCTACAGGGAGCAGTGTGTGGTAATATCTACAGGGAGCAGTGTGTGGTAATATCTACAGGGAGCAGTGTGTGTGGTAATATCTACAGGGAGCAGTGTGTGGTAATATCTACAGGGAGCAGTGTGTGGTAATATCTACAGGGAGCAGTGTGTGGTAATATCTACAGGGAGCAGTGTGTGTGGTAATATCTACAGGGAGCAGTGTGTGTGGTAATATCTACAGGGAGCAGTGTGTGTGGTAATATCTACAGGGAGCAGTGTGTGTGGTAATATCTACAGGGAGCAGTGTGTGTGGTAATATCTACAGGGAGCAGTGTGTGTGGTAATATCTACAGGGAGCAGTGTGTGGTAATATCTACAGGGAGCAGTGTGTGTGGTAATATCTACAGGGAGCAGTGTGTGTGGTAATATCTACAGGGAGCAGTGTGTGTGGTAATATCTACAGGGAGCAGTGTGTGTGGTAATATCTACAGGGGGCAGTGTGTGGTAATATCTACAGGGAGCAGTGTGTGGTAATATCTACAGGGAGCAGCATGTGTGGTAATATCTACAGGGGGCAGTGTGTGTGTGGCATTCTCTACAGGGAGCAGTGTCTGGTAATATCTACAGGGAGCAGTGTCTGGTAATATCTACAGGGAGCAGTGTGTGTGGTAATATCTACAGGGAGCAGTGTGTGTGGTAATATCTACAGGGAGCAGTGTGTGTGGTAATATCTACAGGGAGCAGCGTGTGTGGTAATATATACAGGGAGCAGTGTGTGTGTGGTAATATCTACAGGGAGCAGCGTGTGGTAATATCTACAGGGAGCAGTGTGTGGTAATATCTACAGGGAGCAGTGTGTGTGGTAATATCTACAGGGAGCAGTGTGTGGTAATATCTACAGGGAGCAGTGTGTGTGGTAATATCTACAGGGAGCAGTGTGTGTGGTAATATCTACAGGGAGCAGTGTGTGGTAATATCTACAGGGAGCAGTGTGTGTGGTAATATCTACAGGGAGCAGTGTGTGGTAATATCTACAGGGAGCAGTGTGTGGTAATATCTACAGGGAGCAGTGTGTGTGGTAATATCTACAGGGAGCAGTGTGTGTGGTAATATCTACAGGGAGCAGCGTGTGTGGTAATATATACAGGGAGCAGTGTGTGGTAATATCTACAGGGAGCAGTGTGTGTGGTAAAATCTACAGGGAGCAGTGTGTGTGGTAATATCTACAGGGAGCAGTGTGTGTGGTAATATCTACAGGGAGCAGTGTGTGTGGTAATATCTACAGGGAGCAGTGTGTGGTATTATACACAGGGAGCAGTGTGTGGTAATATGTACAGGGAGCAGTGTGTGGTAATATCTACAGGGAGCAGTGTGTGGTAATATATACAAGGAGCAGTGTGTGTGGTAATATCTACAGGGAGCAGTGTGTGTGGTAATATCTACAGGGAGCAGTGTGTGTGTGGTAATATCTACAGGGAGCAGTGTGTGTGGTAATATCTACAGGGAGCAGTGTGTGTGGTAATATCTACAGGGAGCAGTGTGTGGTAATATATACAGGGAGCAGTGTGTGTGGTAATATATACAGGGAGCAGTGTGTGTGGTATTATCTACAGGGAGCAGTGTGTGTGATAATATCTACAGGGAGCGGTGTGTGTGGTAATATCTACAGGGAGCGGTGTGTGTGGTAATATCTACAGGGAGCAGTGTGTGGTAATATCTACAGGGAGCAGTGTGTGGTAATATCTACAGGGAGCAGTGTGTGTGGTAATATATACAGGGAGCAGTGTGGTAATATCTACAGGGAGCAGTGTGTGTGGTAATATCTACAGGGAGCAGTGTGTGGTAATATATACAGGGAGCAGTGTGTGTGGTAATATCTACAGGGAGCAGTGTGTGTGTGGTAATATCTACAGGGAGCAGTGTGTGTGGTAATATCTACAGGGAGCAGTGTGTGTGGTAATATCTACAGGGAGCAGTGTGTGTGGTAATATCTACAGGGAGCAGTGTGTGTGGTAATATCTACAGGGAGCAGTGTGTGTGGTAATATCTACAGGGAGCAGTGTGTGTGGTAATATCTACAGGGAGCAGTGTGTGTGGTAATATCTACAGGGAGCAGTGTGTGTGGTAATATATACAGGGAGCAGTGTGTGTGGTAATATATACAGGGAGCAGTGTGGTAATATCTACAGGGAGCAGTGTGTGTGGTAATATCTACAGGGAGCAGTGTGTGTGTGGTAATATCTACAGGGAGCAGTGTGTGTGGTAATATCTACAGGGAGCAGTGTGTGGTAATATCTACAGGGAGCAGTGTGTGTGGTAATATCTACAGGGAGCAGTGTGTGGTAATATCTACAGGGAGCAGTGTGTGTGGTAATATCTACAGGGAGCAGTGTGTGGTAATATCTACAGGGAGCAGTGTGTGTGGTAATATCTACAGGGAGCAGTGTGTGGTAATATCTACAGGGAGCGGTGTGTGTGGTAATATCTACAGGGAGCAGTGTGTGTGGTAATATCTACAGGGAGCAGTGTGTGGTAATATCTACAGGGAGCAGTGTGTGGTAATATCTACAGGGAGCAGTGTGTGTGGTAATATCTACAGGGAGCAGTGTGTGTGGTAATATCTACAGGGAGCAGCGTGTGTGGTAATATATACAGGGAGCAGTGTGTGGTAATATCTACAGGGAGCAGTGTGTGTGGTAAAATCTACAGGGAGCAGTGTGTGTGGTAATATCTACAGGGAGCAGTGTGTGTGGTAATATCTACAGGGAGCAGTGTGTGTGGTAATATCTACAGGGAGCAGTGTGTGGTATTATACACAGGGAGCAGTGTGTGGTAATATGTACAGGGAGCAGTGTGTGGTAATATCTACAGGGAGCAGTGTGTGGTAATATATACAAGGAGCAGTGTGTGTGGTAATATCTACAGGGAGCAGTGTGTGTGGTAATATCTACAGGGAGCAGTGTGTGTGTGGTAATATCTACAGGGAGCAGTGTGTGTGGTAATATCTACAGGGAGCAGTGTGTGTGGTAATATCTACAGGGAGCAGTGTGTGGTAATATATACAGGGAGCAGTGTGTGTGGTAATATATACAGGGAGCAGTGTGTGTGGTATTATCTACAGGGAGCAGTGTGTGTGATAATATCTACAGGGAGCGGTGTGTGTGGTAATATCTACAGGGAGCGGTGTGTGTGGTAATATCTACAGGGAGCAGTGTGTGGTAATATCTACAGGGAGCAGTGTGTGGTAATATCTACAGGGAGCAGTGTGTGTGGTAATATATACAGGGAGCAGTGTGGTAATATCTACAGGGAGCAGTGTGTGTGGTAATATCTACAGGGAGCAGTGTGTGGTAATATATACAGGGAGCAGTGTGTGTGGTAATATCTACAGGGAGCAGTGTGTGTGGTAATATCTACAGGGAGCAGTGTGTGTGGTAATATCTACAGGGAGCAGTGTGTGTGGTAATATATACAGGGAGCAGTGTGTGTGGTAATATATACAGGGAGCAGTGTGGTAATATCTACAGGGAGCAGTGTGTGTGGTAATATCTACAGGGAGCAGTGTGTGTGTGGTAATATCTACAGGGAGCAGTGTGTGTGGTAATATCTACAGGGAGCAGTGTGTGTGGTAATATCTACAGGGAGCAGTGTGTGTGGTAATATCTACAGGGAGCAGTGTGTGTGGTAATATCTACAGGGAGCAGTGTGTGGTAATATCTACAGGGAGCAGTGTGTGTGGTAATATCTACAGGGAGCAGTGTGTGTGGTAATATCTACAGGGAGCAGTGTGTGTGGTAATATCTACAGGGAGCAGTGTGTGTGGTAATATCTACAGGGGGCAGTGTGTGGTAATATCTACAGGGAGCAGTGTGTGTGGTAATATCTACAGGGAGCAGTGTGTGGTAATATCTACAGGGAGCAGCATGTGTGGTAATATCTACAGGGGGCAGTGTGTGTGTGGCATTCTCTACAGGGAGCAGTGTCTGGTAATATCTACAGGGAGCAGTGTCTGGTAATATCTACAGGGAGCAGTGTGTGTGGTAATATCTACAGGGAGCAGTGTGTGTGGTAATATCTACAGGGAGCAGTGTGTGTGGTAATATCTACAGGGAGCAGCGTGTGTGGTAATATATACAGGGAGCAGTGTGTGTGTGGTAATATCTACAGGGAGCAGCGTGTGGTAATATCTACAGGGAGCAGTGTGTGGTAATATCTACAGGGAGCAGTGTGTGTGGTAATATCTACAGGGAGCAGTGTGTGGTAATATCTACAGGGAGCAGTGTGTGTGGTAATATCTACAGGGAGCAGTGTGTGGTAATATCTACAGGGAGCAGTGTGTGTGGTAATATCTACAGGGAGCAGTGTGTGGTAATATCTACAGGGAGCAGTGTGTGGTAATATCTACAGGGAGCAGTGTGTGTGGTAATATCTACAGGGAGCAGTGTGTGGTAATATCTACAGGGAGCAGCATGTGTGGTAATATCTACAGGGGGCAGTGTGTGTGTGGCATTCTCTACAGGGAGCAGTGTCTGGTAATATCTACAGGGAGCAGTGTCTGGTAATATCTACAGGGAGCAGTGTGTGTGGTAATATCTACAGGGAGCAGTGTGTGTGGTAATATCTACAGGGAGCAGTGTGTGTGGTAATATCTACAGGGAGCAGCGTGTGTGGTAATATATACAGGGAGCAGTGTGTGTGTGGTAATATCTACAGGGAGCAGCGTGTGGTAATATCTACAGGGAGCAGTGTGTGGTAATATCTACAGGGAGCAGTGTGTGTGGTAATATCTACAGGGAGCAGTGTGTGGTAATATCTACAGGGAGCAGTGTGTGTGGTAATATCTACAGGGAGCAGTGTGTGGTAATATCTACAGGGAGCAGTGTGTGTGGTAATATCTACAGGGAGCAGTGTGTGGTAATATCTACAGGGAGCAGTGTGTGGTAATATCTACAGGGAGCAGTGTGTGTGGTAATATCTACAGGGAGCAGTGTGTGTGGTAATATCTACAGGGAGCAGCGTGTGTGGTAATATATACAGGGAGCAGTGTGTGGTAATATCTACAGGGAGCAGTGTGTGTGGTAAAATCTACAGGGAGCAGTGTGTGTGGTAATATCTACAGGGAGCAGTGTGTGTGGTAATATCTACAGGGAGCAGTGTGTGTGGTAATATCTACAGGGAGCAGTGTGTGTGGTAATATCTACAGGGAGCAGTGTGTGGTATTATACACAGGGGGCAGTGTGTGGTAATATGTACAGGGAGCAGTGTGTGGTAATATCTACAGGGAGCAGTGTGTGGTAATATATACAAGGAGCAGTGTGTGTGGTAATATCTACAGGGAGCAGTGTGTGTGGTAATATCTACAGGGAGCAGTGTGTGTGTGGTAATATCTACAGGGAGCAGTGTGTGTGGTAATATCTACAGGGAGCAGTGTGTGTGGTAATATCTACAGGGAGCAGTGTGTGGTAATATATACAGGGAGCAGTGTGTGTGGTAATATCTACAGGGAGCAGTGTGTGTGGTATTATCTACAGGGAGCAGTGTGTGTGATAATATCTACAGGGAGCGGTGTGTGTGGTAATATCTACAGGGAGCGGTGTGTGTGGTAATATCTACAGGGAGCAGTGTGTGGTAATATCTACAGGGAGCAGTGTGTGGTAATATCTACAGGGAGCAGTGTGTGTGGTAATATATACAGGGAGCAGTGTGGTAATATCTACAGGGAGCAGTGTGTGTGGTAATATCTACAGGGAGCAGTGTGTGGTAATATATACAGGGAGCAGTGTGTGTGGTAATATCTACAGGGAGCAGTGTGTGTGTGGTAATATCTACAGGGAGCAGTGTGTGTGGTAATATCTACAGGGAGCAGTGTGTGTGGTAATATCTACAGGGAGCAGTGTGTGTGGTAATATCTACAGGGAGCAGTGTGTGTGGTAATATCTACAGGGAGCAGTGTGTGTGGTAATATCTACAGGGAGCAGTGTGTGTGGTAATATCTACAGGGAGCAGTGTGTGTGGTAATATCTACAGGGAGCAGTGTGTGTGGTAATATCTACAGGGAGCAGTGTGTGTGGTAATATATACAGGGAGCAGTGTGTGTGGTAATATATACAGGGAGCAGTGTGGTAATATCTACAGGGAGCAGTGTGTGTGGTAATATCTACAGGGAGCAGTGTGTGTGTGGTAATATCTACAGGGAGCAGTGTGTGGTAATATCTACAGGGAGCAGTGTGTGGTAATATCTACAGGGAGCAGTGTCTGTGGTAATATATACAGGGAGCAGTGTGTGTGGTAATATATACAGGGAGCAGTGTGGTAATATCTACAGGGAGCAGTGTGTGTGGTAATATCTACAGGGAGCAGTGTGTGTGGTAATATATACAGGGAGCAGTGTGTGTGGTAATATATACAGGGAGCAGTGTGTGGTAATATCTACAGGGAGCAGTGTGTGGTAATATCTACAGGGAGCAGTGTGTGTGGTAATAACTACAGGGAGCAGTGTGTGTGGTAATAACTACAGGGAGCAGTGTGTGTGGTAATAACTACAGGGAGCAGTGTGTGTGGTAATATCTACAGGGAGCAGTGTGTGTGGTAATATCTACAGGGAGCAGTGTGTGTGGTAATATCTACAGGGAGCAGTGTGTGGTAATATCTACAGGGAGCAGTGTGTGTGGTAATATATACAGGGAGCAGTGTGGTAATATCTACAGGGAGCAGTGTGTGTGGTAATATCTACAGGGAGCAGTGTGTGTGGTAATATCTACAGGGAGCAGTGTGTGTGGTAATATCTACAGGGAGCAGTGTGTGGTAATATCTACAGGGACCAGTGTGTGTGGTAATATCTACAGGGAGCAGTGTGTGTGGTAATATCTACAGGGAGCAGTGTGTGTGGTAATATCTACAGGGAGCAGCGTGTATGGTAATATCTACATGGAGCAGTGTGTGGTAATATCTACAGGGTGTGTAGTACTATCTACAGGGAGCAGTGTGGTAATATCTACAGGGAGCAGTGTGTAGTAATATCTACAGGGAGCAGTGTGTGTGTGTGTGTGTGTGTGTGTAGTAATATCTACAGGGAGCAGCGTGTTGTAATATCTACAGGGAGCAGTGTGTGGTAATATCTACAGGGAGCAGTGTGTGTGGTAATATCTACAGGGAGCAGTGTGTGTGGTAATATCTACAGGGAGCAGTGTGTGTGGTAATATCTACAGGGAGCAGTGTGTGGTAATATCTACAGGGAGCAGTGTGTGGTAATATCTACAGGGAGCAGTGTGTGGTAATATCTACAGGGAGCAGTGTGTGGTAATATCTACAGGGAGCAGTGTGTGGTAATATCTACAGGGAGCAGTGTGTGGTAATATCTACAGGGAGCAGTGTGTGGTAATATCTACAGGGAGCAGTGTGTGGTAATATCTACAGGGAGCAGTGTGTGTGGCCCTATCTACAGGGAGCAGTGTGTGTGGCCCTATCTACAGGGAGCAGTGTGTGTGGTAATATCTACAGGGAGCAGTGTGTGGTAATATCTACTGGGAGCAGTGTGTGGTAATATCTACAGGGAGCAGTGTGTGGTAATATCTACAGGGAGCAGTGTGTGGTAATATCTACAGGGAGCAGTGTGTGTGGTAATATCTACAGGGAGCAGTGTGTGTGGTAATATCTACAGGGAGCAGTGTGTGTGGTAATATCTACAGGGAGCAGTGTGTTTGGTAATATCTACAGGGAGCAGTGTGTGGTATTATATACAGGGGGCAGTGTGTGGTAATATCTACAGGGAGCAGTGTGTGGTAATATGTACAGGGAGCAGTGTGTGTGGTAATATCTACAGGGAGCAGTGTGTGTGGTAATATCTACAGGGAGCAGTGTGTGGTAATATCTACAGGGAGCAGTGTGTGTGGTAATATCTACAGGGAGCAGTGTGTGTGGTAATATCTACAGGGAGCAGTGTGTGTGGTAATATCTACAGGGAGCAGTGTGTGTGGCCCTATCTACAGGGAGCAGTGTGTGTGGTAATATCTACAGGGAGCAGTGTGTGTGGTAATATCTACAGGGAGCAGTGTGTGTGGTAATATCTACAGGGAGCAGTGTGTGGTATTATACACAGGGGGCAGTGTGTGGTAATATCTACAGGGAGCAGTGTGTGGTAATATGTACAGGGAGCAGTGTGTGGTAATATCTACAGGGAGCAGTGTGTGGTATTATCTACAGGGAGCAGTGTGTGTGATAATATCTACAGGGAGCGGTGTGTGTGGTAATATCTACAGGGAGCAGTGTGTGGTAATATCTACAGGGAGCAGTGTGTGGTAATATCTACAGGGAGCAGTTTGTGTGGTAATATCTACAGGGAGCAGTGTCTGTGGTAATATATACATGGAGCAGTGTGTGTGGTAATATCTACAGGGAGCAGTGTGTGTGGTAATATCTACAGGGAGCAGTGTGTGTGGTAATATCTACAGGGAGCAGTGTGTGGTAATATCTACAGGGAGCAGTGTGTGTGTGGTAATATCTACAGGGGGCGCTGTGTGTGGCCCTATCTATAGTGGGCTGTGTGTGGAGATATCTACAGGGAGCAGTGTGTGGCATTCCCTACAGGGAGCAGTGTGTGTGGTAATATCTACAGGGAGCAGTGTGAGTGTGTGTGTAGTAATATCTACAGGGAGCAGCGTGTGTGGTAACATATACAGGGAGCAGTGTGTGGTAATATCTACAGGGAGCAGTGTGTGTGGTAATATCTACAGGGAGCAGTGTGTGTGGTAATATATACAGGGAGCAGTGTGTGTGGTAATATCTACAGGGAGCAGTGTGTGGTAATATATACAGGGAGCAGTGTGTGGTAATATCTACAGGGAGCAGTGTGTGGTAATATCTACAGGGAGCAGTGTGTGTGGTAATATCTACAGGGAGCAGTGTGTGTGGTAATATATACAGGGAGCAGTGTGTGTGTGGTAATATCTACAGGGAGCAGTGTGTGTGGTAATATCTACAGGGAGCAGTGTGTGTGGTAATATATACAGGGAGCAGTGTGTAGTAATATCTACAGGGAGCAGTGTGTAGTAATATCTACAGGGAGCAGTGTGTGTGGTAATATCTACAGGGAGCAGTGTGTGTGGTAATATCTACAGGGAGCAGTGTGTGTGGCCCTATCTACAGGGAGCAGTGTGTGTGGTAATATCTACAGGGAGCAGTGTGTGTGGTAATATCTACAGGGAGCAGTGAGTGGTATTATACACAGGGGGCAGTGAGTGGTATTATACACAGGGGGCAGTGTGTGGTAATATCTACAGGGAGAAGTGTGTGGTAATATCTACAGGGAGCAGTGTGTGTGGTAATATCTACAGGGAGCAGTGTGTGTGGTAATATCTACAGGGAGCAGTGTGTGTGGTAATATCTACAGGGAGCAGTGTGTGTGGTATTATCTACAGGGAGCAGTGTGTGTGGTAATATCTACAGGGAGCAGTGTGTGTGGTAATATCTACAGGGAGCAGTGTGTGTGGTAATATCTACAGGGAGCAGTGTGTGTGGTAATATCTACAGGGAGCAGTGTGTGTGGTAATATCTACAGGGAGCAGCGTGTATGGTAATATCTACATGGAGCAGTGTGTGGTAATATCTACAGGGTGTGTAGTACTATCTACAGGGAGCAGTGTGTGGTAATATCTACAGGGAGCAGTGTGTGTAGTATTATCTACAGGGAGCAGTGTGTGTGGTAATATCTACAGGGAGCAGTGTGTGTGGTAATATCTACAGGGAGCAGTGTGTGTGTTAATATCTACAGGGAGCAGTGTGTGGTAATATCTACAGGGAGCAGTGTGTGTGGTAATATCTACAGGGAGCAGTGTGTGTGGTAATATCTACAGGGAGCAGTGTGTGTGGTAATATCTACAGGGAGCAGCGTGTATGGTAATATCTACATGGAGCAGTGTGTGGTAATATCTACAGGGTGTGTAGTACTATCTACAGGGAGCAGTGTGTGGTAATATCTACAGGGAGCAGTGTGTAGTAATATCTACAGGGAGCAGTGTGTGTGTGTGTGTAGTAATATCTACAGGGAGCAGCGTGTTGTAATATATACAGGGAGCAGTGTGTGTGGTAATATCTACAGGGAGCAGTGTGTGTGGTAATATCTACAGGGAGCAGTGTGTGTGGTAATATCTACAGGGAGCAGTGTGTGTGGTAATATCTACAGGGAGCAGTGTGTGGTAATATCTACAGGGAGCAGTGTGTGTGGTAATATCTACAGGGAGCAGTGTGTGGTAATATCTACAGGGAGCAGTGTGTGGTAATATCTACAGGGAGCAGTGTGTGTGGCCCTATCTACAGGGAGCAGTGTGTGTGGTAATATCTACAGGGAGCAGTGTGTGTGGTAATATCTACAGGGAGCAGTGTGTGGTAATATCTACAGGGAGCAGTGTGTGGTAATATCTACAGGGAGCAGTGTGTGGTAATATCTACAGGGAGCAGTGTGTGTGGCCCTATCTACAGGGAGCAGTGTGTGTGGTAATATCTACAGGGAGCAGTGTGTGTGGTAATATCTACAGGGAGCAGTGTGGGGTATTATATACAGGGGGCAGTGTGTGGTAATATCTACAGGGAGCAGTGTGTGGTAATATGTACAGGGAGCAGTGTGTGTGGTAATATCTACAGGGAGCAGTGTGTGGTAATATCTACAGGGAGCAGTGTGTGTGGTAATATCTACAGGGAGCAGTGTGTGTGGTAATATCTACAGGGAGCAGTGTGTGTGGTAATATCTACAGGGAGCAGTGTGTGTGGCCCTATCTACAGGGAGCAGTGTGTGTGGTAATATCTACAGGGAGCAGTGTGTGTGGTAATATCTACAGGGAGCAGTGTGTGGTATTATACACAGGGGGCAGTGTGTGGTAATATCTACAGGGAGCAGTGTGTGGTAATATGTACAGGGAGCAGTGTGTGTGGTAATATCTACAGGGAGCAGTGTGTGGTATTATCTACAGGGAGCAGTGTGTGTGATAATATCTACAGGGAGCGGTGTGTGTGGTAATATCTACAGGGAGCAGTGTGTGGTAATATCTACAGGGAGCAGTGTGTGGTAATATCTACAGGGAGCAGTGTGTGGTAATATCTACAGGGAGCAGTGTGTGTGGTAATATCTACAGGGAGCAGTGTCTGTGGTAATATATACATGGAGCAGTGTGTGTGGTAATATCTACAGGGAGCAGTGTGTGTGTGGTAATATCTACAGGGAGCAGTGTGTGTGGTAATATCTACAGGGAGCAGTGTGTGTGGTAATATCTACAGGGAGCAGTGTGTGGTAATATCTACAGGGAGCAGTGTGTGTGTGGTAATATCTACAGGGGGCGCTGTGTGTGGCCCTATCTATAGTGGGCTGTGTGTGGAGATATCTACAGGGAGCAGTGTGTGGCATTCCCTACAGGGAGCAGTGTGTGTGGTAATATCTACAGGGAGCAGTGTGTGTGTGTGTGTGTAGTAATATCTACAGGGAGCAGCGTGTGTGGTAATATATACAGGGAGCAGTGTGTGGTAATATCTACAGGGAGCAGTGTGTGTGGTAAAATCTACAGGGAGCAGTGTGTGTGGTAATATATACAGGGAGCAGTGTGTGTGGTAATATCTACAGGGAGCAGTGTGTGGTAATATATACAGGGAGCAGTGTGTGGTAATATCTACAGGGAGCAGTGTGTGTGGTAATATCTACAGGGAGCAGTGTGTGTGGTAATATATACAGGGAGCAGTGTGTGTGTGGTAATATCTACAGGGAGCAGTGTGTGTGGTAATATCTACAGGGAGCAGTGTGTGTGGTAATATCTACAGGGAGCAGTGTGTGTGGTAATATCTACAGGGAGCAGTCTGTAGTAATATCTACAGGGAGCAGTGTGTGGTAATATCTACAGGGAGCAGTGTGTGTGTGGTAATATCTACAGGGGGCGCTGTGTGTGGCCCTATCTATAGTGGGCTGTGTGTGGAGATATCTACAGGGAGCAGTGTGTGGCATTCCCTACAGGGAGCAGTGTGTGTGGTAATATCTACAGGGAGCAGTGTGTGTGTGTGTGTAGTAATATCTACAGGGAGCAGCGTGTGTGGTAATATATACAGGGAGCAGTGTGTGGTAATATCTACAGGGAGCAGTGTGTGTGGTAAAATCTACAGGGAGCAGTGTGTGTGGTAATATATACAGGGAGCAGTGTGTGTGGTAATATCTACAGGGAGCAGTGTGTGGTAATATATACAGGGAGCAGTGTGTGGTAATATCTACAGGGAGCAGTGTGTGTGGTAATATCTACAGGGAGCAGTGTGTGTGGTAATATATACAGGGAGCAGTGTGTGTGTGGTAATATCTACAGGGAGCAGTGTGTGTGGTAATATCTACAGGGAGCAGTGTGTGTGGTAATATCTACAGGGAGCAGTGTGTGTGGTAATATATACAGGGAGCAGTCTGTAGTAATATCTACAGGGAGCAGTGTGTGTGGTAATATCTACAGGGAGCAGTGTGTGTGGTAATATCTACAGGGAGCAGTGTGTGTGGTAATATCTACAGGGAGCAGTGTGTGTGGTAATATCTACAGGGAGCAGTGTGTGTGGTAATATCTACAGGGAGCAGTGTGTGGTGTTATCTACAGGGAGCAGTGTGTGTGATAATATCTACAGGGAGCGGTGTGTGGTAATATCTACAGGGAGCAGTGTGTGGTAATATCTACAGGGAGCAGTGTGTGGTAATATCTACAGGGAGCAGTGTGTGTGGTAATATCTACAGGGAGCAGTGTGTGTGGTAATATCTACAGGGAGCAGTGTGTGTGGTAATATCTACAGGGAGCAGTGTGTGTGGTAATATCTACAGGGAGCAGTGTGTGTGGTAATATCTACAGGGAGCAGTGTGTGTGGTAATATCTACAGGGAGCAGTGTGTGTGGTAATATCTACAGGGGGCAGTGTGTGGTAATATCTACAGGGAGCAGTGTCTGTGGTAATATATACAGGGAGCAGTGTCTGTGGTAATATCTACAGGGAGCAGTGTGTGGTAATATGTACAGGGAGCAGTGTGTGGTAATATCTACAGGGAGCAGTGTGTGTGGTAATATCTACAGGGAGCAGTGTGTGTGGTAATATCTACAGGGAGCAGTGTGTGGTAATATCTACAGGGAGCAGCGTGTATGGTAATATCTACATGGGGCAGTGTGTGGTAATATCTACAGGGTGTGTAGTACTATCTACAGGGAGCAGTGTGTGGTAATATCTACAGGGAGCAGTGTGTAGTAATATCTACAGGGAGCAGTGTGTGTGTGTGTAGTAATATCTACAGGGAGCAGCGTGTGGTAATATCTACAGGGAGCAGTGTGTGTGGTAATATCTACAGGGAGCAGTGTGTGCAGTCACAGCTCCCTCAGGTGCTGCACTATGTATAATACAGTGTCTGACGTGTTACTGTAATGTAGAACTAAGGAGGAACCCCACCTTAAAGAGTAACAGAAAGGAGAAGACCTTTTCTCTCCTCAGTAGATGTTGACTCGCTCATTGCTGTTACGCTATCTAATCATAGTGGACAGCCTCAAAGCGATGCAAAAGACCTGCAGGAAATTTCTCAAAATCAGCAGGTTTTCTGCATCGCTGTGAAGCGGTCCGCTCTGATTGGACAGTGTCACAGCAAAAAGTGAGGCAACGCCTACTGAGGAGAGATGGTGTCTCCTCTTTGTACCTTTAATTACAACACGCATATGTTAGGTGCAAAACGGAGTAAGGGCTGTAGTGGAACAACATGGAGGGGGGCAAAAAAGAAAAAGACAGCGTTGGAATCTGGAGGACGCCAAGTATAAGGGGAGGAATGTGGTTAAAAAAACAACAAAAAATAACACAGCAGGTCCTGCTTAACCCCTTAATGACCGGGCCATTTTGCACGTTAATCACCAAGGATTATTTTTTGTTTTTTCACGGTCGCATTCCAAGAGTCGTAACTTTTTTTTTATTCCGTGGACATCGCCGTATAAGGGCTTGTTTTTTGCGGGACGAGTTGTATTTTGTAATTGCACCATTTTTAGATGCTTATAATATATTGATTAACTTTTATTAACTTTATTTTAGGAGAAAATTGAAAATAAGCAGCTATTCCAGCATTAATTTTCACGTTATAAATTTACGCCGTTTACTATGAAGCGTAAATAACATAGTTACAGAGTTACATAGTTAGTACGGCTGAAAAAAGACACATGTCCATCAAGTTCAACCAAGGGAAGGGAAAAGGGAAGGAAAAATTTCTACACATAGGAGCTAATATTTTTTTGTTTTAGGAAATTATCTAACCCTTTTTTAAAGCCATCTACTGTCCCTGCTGTGACCAGCTCCTGCGGTAGGCTATTCCATAAATTCACAGTTCTCACTGTAAAGAAGCCTTGTCGCCTCTGCAGCTTGAACCTTTTTTTCTCCAGACGGAGGGAGTGCCCCCTTGTTTTTTGAGGGGGTTTTACAAGGAACAGGATTTCACCATATTTTTTGTATGTGCCATTAATATATTTATATAAGTTAATCATGTCCCCCCTTAGTCTTCTTTTTTCAAGGCTAAATAGGTTTAATTCTTTCAATCTTTCCTCGTAACTTAAATTCTCCATGCCCCTTATTAGCTTCGTTGCTCTTCTTTGTATTTTTTCCAACTCCAGGGCATCCTTTCTATGAACTGGAGCCCAGAACTGAACTGCATATTCTAGATGAGGCCTCACTAATGCTTTGTCACCTTTATTCTATGGGTCGGCACGATAACGGGGATACCAAATATGTAAAGGTTTTATATGTTTTCCTGCATTTGCACAATAAAAACCCTTTTAGAAAAAAATTACTTGTTTTTGCATCGCCGCATTCCAAGAGACGTAATGTTTTTATTTTTCCGTCGATGTGGCCGTATGTGGGCTTGATTTTTGCGGGCCAATGCGTAGTTTTCATTAGTACTATTTTGGGGTACATAGAACTTATAGATTAATTTTTATTTTATTTTTTATGGGGGGAATGGGAGAAAAGAGAGAATTTTGCCGTTGTTTTTTTCAGTTTTTTTGGACGCCGTTCATCCGGCGGTTTAATTAATGTGTTCATTTTATTGGTCAAGTTGTTACGATCGCGGGGATACCATATATGTGTATGTGTGATTTGTTTTGACACTTTTACTGAATAAAACCACTTTTTGGGAAAAAAAGTAGTTTTATTTGATTTTGACTGTAATTATTTTTTTTTTTCAACAAACTTTATTTAACTGATTGACATATTTTTTTTAAGTCCCACCAGGGGACGTCACTATGCGATGTGCCGATCGCATATATAATGCTTTGGTATACTTAGTATACCGAAGCATTATTGCCTGTCAGTGTAAAACTGACAGGCAACCTGTTAGGTCATGCCTCCGGCGTCTTTGTTAGACCCCCGGCTGTCATGGAAACCCGACGGCGACCCGCGATTTGTTTGCGGGGGCGCCGATCGGGTGACAGAGGGAGCTCCCCCCTCTGTCAAACACATTAGATGCCGCTGTCACTATTGACAGCGGCATTTAATGGGTTAAACTGCCGGAATCGGAGCGCGCTTCGATTCCGGCAGTTGCAGCAGGAGCCAGGCTGTGTATAACAGCCGTGCTCCTGCCGCTGATCGCGTGGGTACACTGGCAGTACCCGCGCCATCACAGGACGGATATATCCGTCCTCCTGCGCGAACTAGCAGCTGCTGAGGACGGATATATCCGTCCTTCGGCGTTAAGGAGTTAATAAACCACGGAGTTCACTTTCTAAATTCATTATTACTGACCTCTAGTAACACCTCCTGGAATTTCCTCCTCCACTTCACTCTTACACGGTTGATCGCCCCTCACCCGCTCTTCTTCTTCATCCTCCACTTTAACCCCTTCCCCCTGCTGGCATTCTGGGCCCTAATGTCCAAGCCATTTTTTAGATTTTTCCATTGTCACATTCAAAGAGCTGTAACTTTTTTATTTTTGCGTCGGCATAGCTGTATAAGGTCTTGTTTTTTGCGGGACGACTTGCAGTTTTTATTGGTACCATTTGAGAGTAGATGCGACTTTTTGATCACTTTTTATCAAATTTTTTTTAAGTCAGGATTAACAGAAAACAGCAATTTTTCCATTGTTTTTTATTTTATTTTTTACGGCGTTCACAGTGCGGGTTAAATAATGTAACAGCTTTATAGTCGGGGTCGTTACGGACGCGGCGATACCAAATATGTGTAACTTTTTTGCTTTATTGTAGTTTTTTTTAATAGTAAAGCATTTTGTAAGGGGAAAAGCTGGGTTTTTCATTTTTTTTTTTCACTTTTTTTTTTTATTAACTTTATTAAACTTTTTTTACTTTTTTACTAGTCCCACTAGGGGACTTCCCTATCCTCCGATCGCTATTATAATACACTGCAATACTTTTGTATTGCAGTGTATTACTGCCTGTCCGTTTAAAACGGACAGGCATCTGCTAGGTCATGCCTGCGGCATGATCTAGCAGGCATTCGCTGCAGGCAGACCTGGGGGTCTTTATTAGACCCCCGGCTGCCATAGAAGACACAGACACTCGGCGATTTTATCGCCGGGTGTCAGTGAGATGAGAGGGAGCTCCCTCCCTCTCTCCAAAACCATTCAGATGCGGTGCTCGCTATTGTGCACCGCATCTGAAGGGTTAAACAGGTGAGATCGATACTAATATCGATCTCACCCGGCAGAGCAGGGACGCCCCCAGCCCTAAGCTGCTTCTGGCAGCTGAGAGCAGGGAGATTTCACGGCTCCCTGCTCTGTTTACTTTATTCTACAGCAGCGACGTAGTTTGGCGGCGCTCTAGAATAAAGCCCACTAATGACCGCCGTAAAAAGACGTATCGGCGGTCATTAAGGGGTTAATATCAGTCAGATCTTCCCTCTGATTTCACATATGTAACAATTCAGTACAATACAGCAGAGTGCGCAGAATCTAACACATCAACATAAGAAACCACCAAAATCTATGATCACATCTATGACCGCTGGACCAAAAAGTTCCACACCCCCTATATAGATCTGGTATAGGGCTCAGCTTCATCTACCTGATGATTCTCTGGGACATTGTGATTTTCCTCTGGACAGTCCTGGGAATACAGAGGACTGGGACATCTCTCTGGTGGATTTCTCCTACTGGATCCATCTGTAGGAAACACACAGTGACAGAATACATGACTACTGTATATCTGTCTATATATTACCACACACACTGCTCCCTGTAGATATTACCACACACACTGCTCCCTGTAGATATTACCACACACACTGCTCCCTGTAGAGATTACCACACACACTGCCCCCTGTAGATATTACCACACACACTGCTCCCTGTAGATATTACTACACACTGCTCCCTGTAGATATTACCACACACACTGCTCCCTGTAGATATTACCACACACTGCTCCCTGTAGATATTACCACACACACTGCTCCCTGTAGATATTACCACACACACACTGCTCCCTGTATATATTACCACACATGCTGCTCCCTGTAGATATTACCACACACACTGCTCCCTGTAGATATTACCACACACACTGCTCCCTGTAGATATTACCACACACACACTGCTCCCTGTATATATTACCACACATGCTGCTCCCTGTAGATATTACCACACACACTGCTCCCTGTAGATATTACCACACACACTGCTCCCTGTAGATATTACCACACACTGCTCCCTGTAGATATTACCACACACACTGCTCCCTGTACATATTACCACACACACTGCTCCCTGTATATATTACCACACACACTGCTTCCTGTAGATATTACCACACACACTGCTCCCTGTAGATATTACCACACACTGCTCCCTGTAGATATTACCACACACTGCTCCCTGTAGATATTACCACACACACTGCTCCCTGTAGAGATTACCACACAATGCTCCCTGTAGATATTACCACACACACTGCTCCCTGTAGATATTACCACACACACTGCTCCTTGTAGATATTACCACACACACTGCTCCCTGTAGATATTACCACACACTGCTCCCTGTAGATATTACCACACACACTGCTCCCTGTAGATATTACCACACACTGCTCCCTGTATATATTACCACACACACACTGCTCCCTGTATATATTACCACACACACTGCTTCCTGTAGATATTACCACACACACTGCTCCTTGTAGATATTACCACACACACTGCTCCCTGTAGATATTACCACACACTGCTCCCTGTAGATATTACAACACACACTGCTCCCTGTAGGGAATGCCACACACACTGCTCCCTGTAGATATTACCACACACACTGCTCCCTGTACATATTACCACACACTGCTCCCTGTACATATTACCACACACACTGCTCCCTGTAGATATCACCACACACAGCCCACTATAGATATTACCACACACTGCTCCCTGTAGATATTACCACACACACTGCTCCCTGTAGATATTACCACACACACTGCTCCCTGTAGATATTACCACACACTGCTCCCTGTAGATATTACCACACACAGCCCACTATAGATATTACCACACACACTGCTCCCTGTAGATATTACCACACACTGCTCCCTGTAGATATTACCACACACAGCCCACTATAGATATTACCACACACACACACTGCTCCCTGTAGATATTACCACACACACTGCTCCCTGTACATATTACCACACACTGCTCCCTGCATATATTACCACACACACTGCTCCCTGTAGATATTACCACACACACTGCTCCCCGTAGATATTAACACACACACTGCTCCCTGCATATATTACCACACACACTGCTCCCTGTAGATATTACCACACACACTGCTCCCTGTATATATTACCACACACACTGCTCCCTGTAGATATTACCACACACACTGCTCCCTGTAGATATTACCACACACACTGCTCCTTGTATATATTACCACACACACTGCTCCCTGTAGATATTACCACACACACGCTGCTCCCTGTAGATATTACCACACACACGCTGCTCCCTGTAGATATTACCACACACACTGCTCCCTGTAGATATTACCACACACGCTGCTCCCTGTAGATAGTACCACACACACACTGCTCCCTGTAGATATTACCACACACACTGCCCCCTGTAGATATTACCAGACACTGCTCCCTGTAGATATTACCACACACACTGCTCCCTGTAGCTATTACCATACACGCTGCTCCCTGTAGATATTACCACACACTGCTCCCTGTAGATATTACTACACACACTGCTCCCTGTAGATATTACCACACACACTGCTCCCTGTAGATATTACCACACACATTGCTTCCTGTAGATATTACCACACACACTGCTCCCTGTACATATTACCACACACACTGCTCCCTGTAGATATTACCACACACGCTGCTCCCTGTAGATATATTACCACACACACTGCTCCCTGTAGATATTACCACACACACTGCTCCCTGTATATATTACCACACACACTGCTCCCTGTAGATATTACCACACACACTGCTCCCTGTAGATATTACCACACACACTGCTCCCTGTAGAGATTACCACACACACTGCCCCCTGTAGATATTACCACACACACTGCTCCCTGTAGATATTACTACACACTGCTCCCTGTAGATATTACCACACACACTGCTCCCTGTAGATATTACCACACACTGCTCCCTGTAGATATTACCACACACACTGCTCCCTGTAGATATTACCACACACACACTGCTCCCTGTATATATTACCACACATGCTGCTCCCTGTAGATATTACCACACATGCTGCTCCCTGTAGATATTACCACACACACTGCTCCCTGTAGATATTACCACACACACTGCTCCCTGTACATATTACCACACACACTGCTCCCTGTATATATTACCACACACACTGCTTCCTGTAGATATTACCACACACACTGCTCCCTGTAGATATTACCACACACTGCTCCCTGTAGATATTACCACACACTGCTCCCTGTAGATATTACCACACACACTGCTCCCTGTAGAGATTACCACACACACTGCCCCCTGTAGATATTACCACACACACTGCTCCCTGTAGATATTACTACACACACAGCTCCCTGTAGATATTACCACACATTGCTCCCTGTATATATTACCACACACTGCTCCCTGTAGATATTACCACACACTGCTCCCTGTAGATATTACCACACACACTGCTCCCTGTAGATATTACCACACACTGCTCCCTGTATATATTACCACACACTGCTCCCTGTAGATATTACCACACACTGCTCCCTGTAGATATTACCACACACACTGCTCCCTGTAGATATTACCACACACTGCTCCCTGTAGATATTACCACACACATTGCTCCCTGTATATATTACCACACACTGCTCCCTGTAGATATTACCACACACTGCTCCCTGTAGATATTACCACACACACTGCTCCCTGTAGATATTACCACACACTGCTCCCTGTAGATATTACCACACACACTGCTCCCTGTAGATATTACCACACACTGCTCCCTGTAGATATTACCACACACACTGCTCCCTGTAGATATTACCACACAGTGCTCCCTGTAGATATTACCACACGCTGCTCCCTGTAGATATTACCACACACACACTGCTCCCTGTATATATTACCACACACGCTGCTCCCTGTAGATATTACCACACACACTGCTCCCTGTAGATATTACCACACACACTGCTCCCTGTAGATATTACCAGACACTGCTCCCTGTAGATATTACCACACACACTGCTCCCTGTAGATATTACCACACACACACTGCTCCCTGTATATATTACCACACACGCTGCTCCCTGTAGATATTACCACACACACTGCTCCCTGTAGATATTACCACACACACTGCTCCCTGTAGATATTACCAGACACTGCTCCCTGTAGATATTACCAGACACTGCTCCCTGTAGAGAATGCCACACACACACTGCCCCCTGTAGATATTACCACACACGCTGCTCCCTGTAGATATTACCACACACTGCTCCCTGTATATATTACCACACACTGCCCCCTGTAGATATTACCACACACACTGCTCCCTGTAAATATAACCACACACACTGCTTCCTGTAGATATTACCACACACACTGCTCCCTGTAGATATTACCAGACACTGCTCCCTGTAGATATTACCAGACACTGCTCCCTGTAGAGAATGCCACACACACACACTGCCCCCTGTAGATATTACCACACACGCTGCCCCCTGTAGATATTACCACACACGCTGCTCCCTGTAGATATTACCACACACTGCTCCCTGTATATATTACCACACACTGCCCCCTGTAGATATTACCACACACGCTGCTCCCTGTAAATATAACCACACACACTGCTTCCTGTAGATATTACCACACACACTGCTCCCTGTAGATATTACCACACACTGCTCCCTGTAGATATTACCACACACACACTGCTCCCTGTAGATATTACCACACACACACTGCTCCCTGTATATATTACCACACACACACACTGCTCCCCTGTAGATATTACCACACACTGCTCCCTGTAGATATTACCACACACACTGCCCCCTGTAGATATTACCACACACAGTGCTCCCTGTAGATATTACCACACACACTGCTCCTTGTAGATATTACCACACACTGCTCCCTGTAGATATTACCACACACACTGCTCCCTGTAGATATTACCACACACACTGCTCCTTGTAGATATTACCACACACACTGCCCCCTGTAGATATTACCACACACACTGCTCCCTGTAGATATTACCACACTCTGCTCCCTGTAGATATTACCACACACACTGCTCCCTGTAGATATTACCACACACACTGCTCCCTGTAGATATTACCACACACACTGCTCCCTGTAGATATTACCACACACACTGCCCCCTGTAGATATTACCACACACACTGCTCCCTGTAGATATTACCACACACACTGCTCCCTGTAGATATTACCACACACACTGCTCCCTGTAGATATTACCACACACACTGCTCCCTGTACATATTATTACCACACACTGATCCCTGTAGATATTACTACACACTGCTCCCTGTAGTTAGTACTACACACTGCTCCTTGTAGATATTACCACACACTGCTTCCTGTAGATATTACCACACACACTGCTCCCTGTATATATTACCACACACACTGCTCCCTGTAGATATTACCACACACTGCTTCCTGTAGATATTACCACACACTGCTCCCTGTAGATATTACCACACACTGCTCCCTGTAGATATTACCACACACTGCTTCCTGTAGATATTACCACACACACTGCTCCCTGTAGATATTACCACACACTGCTCCCTGTAGATATTACCACACACTGCTTCCTGTAGATATTACCACACACACTGCTCCTTGTAGATATTACCACACACACTGCTCCCTCTAGATATTACCACACACACTGCTCCTTGTAGATATTACCACACACACTGCTCCCTGTAGATATTACCACACTCTGCTCCCTGTAGATATTACCACACACAGTGCTCCCTGTAGATATTACCACACACTGCTCCCTGTAGATATTACCACACACACTGCTCCCTGTAGGGAATGCCACACACACTGCTCCCTGTAGATATTACCACACACACACACTGCTCCCTGTAGATATTACCACACACTGCTCCCTGTAGATATTACCACACACTGCTTCCTGTAGATATTACCACACACACTGCTCCTTGTAGATATTACCACACACACTGCTCCCTCTAGATATTACCACACACACTGCTCCTTGTAGATATTACCACACACACTGCTCCCTGTAGATATTACCACACTCTGCTCCCTGTAGATATTACCACACACAGTGCTCCCTGTAGATATTACCACACACTGCTCCCTGTAGATATTACCACACACACTGCTCCCTGTAGGGAATGCCACACACACTGCTCCCTGTAGATATTACCACACAGACTGCTCCCTGTAGATAATGCCACACAAAGCCCCCTGTAGATATCACCACACACAGCCCACTATAGATAGGGCCACACACAGCCCCCCCTGTAGATATTACCACACACTGCTCCCTGTACATATTACCACACACTGCTCCCTGTAGATATTACCACACACTGCTCCCTGTATATATTACCACACACACTGCTCCCTGTAGATATTACCACACACTGCTCCCTGTATATATTACCACACACACTGCTCCCTGTAGATATTACCACACACTGCTCCCTGTAGATATTACCACACACACACTGCTCCCTGTAGATATTACCACACACACTGCTCCCTGTAGATATTACCACACACTGCTCCCTGTATAGATTACCACACACACTGCTCCCTGTAGATATTACCACACACACACTGCTCCCTGTAGATATTACTACACACACTGCTCCCTGTACATATTACCACACACACTGCTCCCTGTAGATATTACCACACACACTGCTCCCTGTAAATATTACCACACTGCTCCCTGTAGATATTACCACACACTGCTTCCTGTAGATATTACCACACACACTGCTCCTTGTAGATATTACCACACACACTGCTCCCTCTAGATATTACCACACACACTGCTCCTTGTAGATATTACCACACACACTGCTCCCTGTAGATATTACCACACACACTGCTCCCTGTAGGGAATGCCACACACACTGCTCCCTGTAGATATTACCACACAGACTGCTCCCTGTAGATAATGCCACACAAAGCCCCCTGTAGATATCACCACACACAGCCCACTATAGATAGGGCCACACACAGCCCCCCTGTAGATATTACCACACACTGCTCCCTGTACATATTACCACACACTGCTCCCTGTAGATATTACCACACACTGCTCCCTGTATATATTACCACACACACTGCTCCCTGTAGATATTACCACACACTGCTCCCTGTATATATTACCACACACACACTGCTCCCTGTAGATATTACCACACACACTGCTCCCTGTAGATATTACCACACACTGCTCCCTGTATATATTACCACACACACACTGCTCCCTGTAGATATTACCACACACTGCTCCCTGTATATATTACCACACACACACTGCTCCCTGTAGATATTACCACACACTGCTCCCTGTAGATATTACCACACACACACTGCTCCCTGTAGATATTACTACAGACACTGCTCCCTGTACATATTACCACACACACTGCTCCCTGTAGATATTACCACACACACTGCTCCCTGTAAATATTACCACACTGCTCCCTGTAGATATTACCACACACACACACTGCTCCCTGTAGATATTACCACACACTGCTCCCTGTACATATTACCACACACTGCTCCCTGTACATATTACCACACACTGCTCCCTGTACATATTACCACACACTGCTCCCTGTAGATATTACCACACACTGCCCCCTGTATATAATACCACACACTGCTCCCTGTAGATATTACCACACACACTGCTCCCTGTAGATATTACCACACATACTGCTCCCTGTAGATAGGGCCACACACACTGCTCCCTGTAGATATTACCACACACTGCTCCCTGTAAATATTACCACACACTGCTCCCTGTAGATATTACCACACACACTGCTCCCTGTAGATATTACCACACACACTGCTCCCTGTAGATATTACCACACACTGCTCCCTGTATATATTACCACACACACACTGCTCCCTGTAGATATTACCACACACTGCTCCCTGTCGATATTACCACACACACACTGCTCCCTGTAGATATTACTACACACACTGCTCCCTGTAGATATTACCACACACACTGCTCCCTGTAGATATTACCACACACTGCTCCCTGTAGATATTACCACAGACACACTGCTCCCTGTAGATAGTACCACACACACACTGCTCCCTGTAGATATTACCACACACACTGCCCCCTGTAGATATTACCAGACACTGCTCCCTGTAGATATTACCACACACACTGCTCCCTGTAGCTATTACCATACACGCTGCTCCCTGTAGATATTACCAAACACTGCTCCCTGTAGATATTACTACACACACTGCTCCCTGTAGATATTACCACACACACTGCTCCCTGTAGATATTACCACACACATTGCTTCCTGTAGATATTACCACACACACTGCTCCCTGTACATATTACCACACACGCTGCTCCCTGTAGATATTACCACACACGCTGCTCCCTGTAGATATATTACCACACACGCTGCTCCCTGTAGATATATTACCACACACGCTGCTCCCTGTAGATATTACCACACACACTGCTCCCTGTATATATTACCACACACACTGCTCCCTGTAGATATTACCACACACACTGCTCCCTGTAGATATTACCACACACACTGCTCCCTGTAGAGATTACCACACACACTGCCCCCTGTAGATATTACCACACACACTGCTCCCTGTAGATATTACTACACACTGCTCCCTGTAGATATTACCACACACACTGCTCCCTGTAGATATTACCACACACTGCTCCCTGTAGATATTACCACACACACTGCTCCCTGTAGATATTACCACACACACTGCTCCCTGTAGATATTACCACACACACACTGCTCCCTGTATATATTACCACACATGCTGCTCCCTGTATATATTACCACACACGCTGCTCCCTGTAGATATTACCACACACGCTGCTCCCTGTAGATATTACCACACACTGCTCCCTGTAGATATTACCACACACACTGCTCCCTGTACATATTACCACACACACTGCTCCCTGTACATATTACCACACACACTGCTCCCTGTAGATATTACCACACACACTGCTCCCTGTAGATATTACCACACACTGCTCCCTGTAGAGATTACCACACACACTGCCCCCTGTAGATATTACCACACACTGCTCCCTGTAGATATTACTACACACACAGCTCCCTGTAGATATTACCACACACTGCTCCCTGTAGATATTACCACACAGTGCTCCCTGTAGATATTACCACACACTGCTCCCTGTAGATATTACCACACACACTGCTCCCTGTAGATATTACCACACACTGCTCCCTGTAGATATTACCACACACACTGCTCCCTGTAGATATTACCACACACTGCTCCCTGTAGATATTACCACACACACTGCTCCCTGTAGATATTACCACACAGTGCTCCCTGTAGATATTACCACACAGTGCTCCCTGTAGATATTACCACACGCTGCTCCCTGTAGATATATTACCACACACGCTGCTCCCTGTAGATATATTACCACACACGCTGCTCCCTGTAGATATTACCACACACACTGCTCCCTGTATATATTACCACACACACTGCTCCCTGTAGATATTACCACACACACTGCTCCCTGTAGATATTACCACACACACTGCTCCCTGTAGAGATTACCACACACACTGCCCCCTGTAGATATTACCACACACACTGCTCCCTGTAGATATTACTACACACTGCTCCCTGTAGATAGTACCACACACACACTGCTCCCTGTAGATATTACCACACACACTGCCCCCTGTAGATATTACCAGACACTGCTCCCTGTAGATATTACCACACACACTGCTCCCTGTAGCTATTACCATACACGCTGCTCCCTGTAGATATTACCACACACTGCTCCCTGTAGATATTACTACACACACTGCTCCCTGTAGATATTACCACACACACTGCTCCCTGTAGATATTACCACACACATTGCTTCCTGTAGATATTACCACACACACTGCTCCCTGTACATATTACCACACACGCTGCTCCCTGTAGATATTACCACACACGCTGCTCCCTGTAGATATATTACCACACACGCTGCTCCCTGTAGATATATTACCACACACGCTGCTCCCTGTAGATATTACCACACACACTGCTCCCTGTATATATTACCACACACACTGCTCCCTGTAGATATTACCACACACACTGCTCCCTGTAGATATTACCACACACACTGCTCCCTGTAGAGATTACCACACACACTGCCCCCTGTAGATATTACCACACACACTGCTCCCTGTAGATATTACTACACACTGCTCCCTGTAGATATTACCACACACACTGCTCCCTGTAGATATTACCACACACTGCTCCCTGTAGATATTACCACACACACTGCTCCCTGTAGATATTACCACACACACTGCTCCCTGTAGATATTACCACACGCTGCTCCCTGTAGATATTACCACACGCTGCTCCCTGTAGATATTACCACACACACTGCTCCCTGTAGGGAATGCCACACACTGCTCCCTGTAGATATTACCACACACACTGCTCCCTGTAGATATTACCACACACACTCAGTGGCGGATTAAGTAGACCATGGGCCCTGGGCTGTTACCCAAACTTGGGCCCCCCTTCCTCACCGCCGCCCTGCCGCGCCGTAACTATTTTTGACACTACTTTTTTGGGCAAGCATTAACAGTGTTACGATTTCCCTTGTCACAGGGCTGTGTCCCTACATACTGAGAGTATCACACTGTGCAGGGACACAACCTCCTGACAAGGGGAATTGTCTATCAGTCCTGGACTGCAGAAAGACTTTTTGTGAAATACAAGGATTCCTATAATAAACATGTCAGGAGAGGTGACAGATTCTCTATAAATCTAGTGACTCACAGGTGACGACGTCTCAGATTCTAGTAGTTTTTTTCCTCTTTTCTTCTCCATCCGGTCCAGCGCTCATGAAGACTTCTCCCGGCCATGACTCATTTCTGCAGAATTTGCCACTCAGACGTCTCCTCACTTTTCCAACATTTCCACACCTATAAACGAAAATAAAGTTATCATGGTGCCACATACTGTGCCCCTAAATATAATAGCACCAAACACTGCGTGCCTGAATATAATAATACCACACACTGTAAAACACCACATACACACAGCCCCCTGTACATAGTGCCACACACAGCCCCTGTAGATATTACACACCCCCATAGATATCGCCATACACAGCCCCCTCTATATATCACACATCCTCCCCGTAGAGAGCGTTACACACAGCCCCATATAGATAGTGCCATACAGCCCCCTGTAGAGAGCGCCACACAGCCCTCCCCCTCTTGTAAATAGCACCAAAAAGAGCGCCACACACATACCACTGTGGATAGCACTACACAGCCCCCCCTTGTATATAGTGCCACACAGCGCTCCCCCTTGTATATAGTGCCACACAGCGCTCCTCTTGTATATAGTGCCACACAGCGCTCCCCCTTGTATATAGTGCCACACAGCGCTCCCCCTTGTATATAGTGCCACACAGCGCTCCCCCTTGTATATAGTGGCACACAGCGCTCCCCCTTGTATATAGTGGCACACAGCGCTCCGCCTTGTATATAGTGGCACACAGCGCTCCGCCTTGTATATAGTGGCACAAGGTTATGTACATATTTAAAAACTTTATATCATAATTTTTATATATATATTACCCAATTACCCTAATATAGACATGTAATATATTACAATTTACGGTAAACAATGACTATTACAAATAAAAGGTCTATTTTAGGGTAAAACTATGTTATTACCAAAAAAAATAGCTGAAACGTAAAAAAGCTTATTTTTTTTACTATTTTTTTCAAACTTTATGAATACAAATTGTAAAATAGCAAAAAAGGTGTGTATAAAAAACGAAACCTGCATTGTCTACGGAAAAAACGTCGCAAAAATCACGTAGTTTTTATTTATTTTTTATAAAAATGTGTGTTTGGTGCAACTTTGTAATTACGTTTTATTAAAAAATATTTTTACTTTTTGAGATACAGCTGCTTTGTATCCTGTATCCATCAGGTCAGCAGGACTGACAGGATCAGTGACACGCAGGATCCACCTCAAATCTATCACATCTAAGATTATAATTTAGCGCAGGGCCCGTTTCACTGATCCCGTCAGTCCTGCTGACCTGACGGATACAGGATACAAAGCAGCTGTATCTCAAAAAGTGAAAATATTTTTTAATAAAACGTAATTACAAAGTTGCACCAAACACACATTTTTATAAAAAATAAATAAAAACGACGTGATTTTTGCGACGTTTTTTCCGTAGACAATGCAGGTTTCATTTTTTATTGTTTTTATACACACCTTTTTTGCTATTTTAGAATTTTTATTCATAAAGTTTGAAAATAATAGTAAAAAAATAAGCTTTTTTACTTTTTAGCTATTTTTTTTGGTAATAACATAGTTTTACCCTAAAATAGACCTTTTATTTGTGATCGTCATTGTTTACCGTAAATTTTTATATATTACATGTCTATATTAGGGTAATTGGGTCAGCGCTAGCGTTACAACAATGATTGGCGGGGGGGGAACGGTTTTTATTGGGGTGGGTATTTTATGTGTATTTATTATTTCATTTTTTTTGCACTTTACTTTCCTATTTTTTTATTACTGTGGTCTGATCCTCAAAGGTCAAAAAAGACCTTTGGGGAACTTTATATATTTTTTTTCTTTCTTTTACACCATGTTTTTCCACTGTAACTGGAGCTGCACAGCAGCCCCAATTACAAGGGAAATCAGCCCTCTCATAGTGACGATTGTCACTAATAGGGCTGTGCTGGGTCTAGTAAGACCCAGCAGCAGTCTGCCACTAACGGCACCCGGCGATCATGTGACCAGTCACATGATCACCGGGAGGAATAGAGACAGCGCCGCTGCTGCTGTCTCTATTCCTATACACAGCGTTCATTGAACGCTGTGTAAAAAGACATCGGAGAAGACAGAAGCAGCGAAAGCCGACATTCAGCTGCCCGATCGCGCGGGCAGCAAGTTAAAACCCGAGCCGTAGAAAGTCTATGACTCGGGTTTTAAAGACCCGTCCCTGACCGCTGGCCGTAAAAATACAGCCAGCGGTCGGGAACCAGTTGGGCAGGAGGATAAGCCTGCTGTACTGACCTCAGCGCCGGTGACCGACCGCCCGGCTCTTGTCTTGCAGATTCGGAGTAACAGAACAGCCGTCCGTCGCTGTTCTGTTACTCAATGGCGGCGGCCCGCACTTGTCAGGGAGGCGTGTCCTACCCCTTTCCCGGCCAATTCCCTGCTCCTCCCCTCCTCATCTTCGTTAGTTAGCAAGATGATGTGCGGTTCGGGCTGCCATGGGCCCCCTGGGAGCCTCGGGCGGCCGCCCGAATCGCCCATATGATAATCCGCCACTGCACACACTGCTCCCTGTAGATATTACCACACACTGCTCCCTGTAGATATTACCACACACACTGCTCCCTGTAGATATTACCACACACACTGCTCCCTGTAGGGAATGCCACACACACTGCTCCCTGTAGATATTACCACACACTGCTCCCTGTAGATATTAACACACACACTGCTCCCTGTAGGGAATGCCACACACTGCTCCCTGTAGATATTACCACACACTGCTCCCTGTAGATATTACCACACGCTGCGCCCTGTAGATATTACCACACGCTGCTCCCTGTAGAGATTACCACACACACTGCTCTCTGTAGATATTACCACACGCTGCTCCCTGTAGATATTACCACACGCTGCTCCCTGTAGATATTACCACACGCTGCTCCCTGTAGATATTACCACACACAGTGCTCCCTGTAGATATTACCACACACAGTGCTCCCTGTAGATATTACCACACAGTGCTCCCTGTAGATATTACCACACAGTGCTCCCTGTAGATATTACCACACACTGCTCCCTGTAAGTATTACCACACACTGCTCCCTGTAGATATTACCACACACACACACACTGCTCCCTGTAGATATTACCACACACACACTGAGATATTACCACACACTGCTCCCTGTAGATATTACCACACACTGCTCCATGTAGATATTATCACACACACTGCTCCCTGTAGATATTACCACACACTGCTCCCTGTAGGGAGTGCCACACAGTGCTCCCTGTAGATAGGGCCACACACTGCCCCCCTGTAGATAGGGCCACACACTGCCCCCCTGTAGATAGGGCCACACACTGCCCCCCTGTAGATAGGGCCACACACTGCCCCCCTGTAGATAGGGCCACACACAGCCCCCCTGTAGATAGGGCCACACACAGCCCCCCTGTAGATAGGGCCACACACAGCCCCCCTGTAGATAGGGCCACACACAGCCCACCTGTACATAGCGCCACACACATCCCCCTGTAGATAGCGCCACACTCAGTGCCCCTTGTAGATGGCGCTCAACACTGCCCCTGTAGATAGCACCACAAACAGCCCAACTGTAGATAGCGCCACACACAGCCCCCCTGTATAGGGCCACATACAGCCCCCCTGTAGATAGGGCCACACACAGCCCCCCTGTAGATAGGGCCACACACAGCCCCCCTGTAGATAGGGCCACACACATCGCCCCTGTAGATAGGGCCACACACAGCCCCCTGTAGATAGCACCACACTCAGTGCCCCTTGTAGATGCCGCTCCAGACTGCCCCCTGCAGATAGCGCCACACACAGCCCCCTGTAGATAGCGCCACACACAGCCCCCTGTAGATCGCGCCACAAACAGCCCTACTGTGGATCGCGCCACACACAGCCCCCCTGTAGATAGCACCATACCCCCTTGTAGAAAGCACCATACCCCCTTGTAGATTGCGCCACACACAGCCCTCCTGTAGCTTGCGCCACACACAGCCCTCCAGTAGATTGCTCCACACACAGCCCCCTGTAGATAGCGCCACACACATCACCTTGTGGATAATGCCACACACATCCCCTTGTAGATAACGCCACACCCCCCTTGTACATAGTGCCACAAAGGGACGGCCAGAACGGTGTGCCATTGCACTGGGTGCATCACTCCAGCAGGTGGAAGGGGGCGCTGCGCTGGCTACCTTTCCCCTGCTTGTTTCAGAAGCGCCCGGGCCCGGCGACTCAGCATCCGCCTTTCCGCCCGTAGCAGCCATAGCGGCTACATCGGGCATGAGGACGCCCATGCTGCCAGTCGGGATGGGCCCCCCATGGCCGGCGGCACCGCTAGCAGCTGCTACAGCTGTAGCAACGCCACATTCAATAGTGTCTGCATCATTAGTACACAGGTACTATTGAATACTATAGCAAAGCAGGAAGGTATCTCCCTACTCTGCTATCTGCTAGCGCCACTGTGTGGCTGGGGATTCCGCTCCTGGATGGAGCGCTTGATGTCTCTGTCCATATATGGACAGTGACAACTCCTGAAGCGGAATCCCCGTCCACAGCGTTGCCGATGCGGTGACCGGGGATTCCACTTCAGTAGAGGCCCTTGACGTCACTGACCATAAGTAGACAGAGTCATCAAGCGCTCCGTCCAGGAGCGGAATCTCCGGCCACAGGGGGATTCCGCTCTTTCAGGGAGCTACAGTAGCGCTATGTACAGGAAGGGGGGGGGGGGGTTCTATCATCTACAAGGGGGCTCTGTGGCACTATCTACAATGGGGCTGTGTGGCACTATCTACAGGGGAATCTGTGAGTGGTGGGCTGATGGTCATTTAAGTGAGAGTGGCGGGCTGATGGTCATTTTACTGTGAGTGGGGGGCTAATGGTCATTTTACTGGGAGTGGGGGGCTGATGGTCTTCAAGTGGTTTTCACCTCTGACCTCCAATTAAAGTTAATAGGAGGCAGAAAATACCTGTGGCGTTGGCTTGGAGCTTTTTTTGCCTACGTCTTTTCCGTTAGCTTCAACGGCTTAAAAAATCACGCAAAAAAAACAAAACCCTCAAACAACGCTGTCAATTTAAAATCTGCCTTCAAATTCCTGAAGGAATTTTGAGGAAGATATTTTCTACCTTACAAAAAACGCTGTGTGAACATCCTGACACCTTATAGGAACCTGACATACACAATGATACAGTCATTACCCAAACACCTCCAGTGCTGTTACTGTAGAATTTCCCAGCATTCCCAGCAGTGTCACCTCTCCAGTCAGCAGCTCAGTCATCTTGTAGATCAGTTCTAAGATCTTCTTCTCATGTATCCGGGAGTGAGGGGGAGGCTCTGTGATGGGACTACTGCTCCATCCTCCTGACTCATGGATGATGGGAGTCGTACAGTCACACGATGTCTTCTTCACTATTGTGTACTCCTGTGTATGGAGAGAGACACTTAGAGAACTGAACACAGTATTCCCCCCTCAGTAGAAAGAGGGAGATTGTGACCCCGCTGTATAGACCTCTAGTGACCCCACATCTGTAATACTGGAGACCTCACCTACAAAAAGACATTGAGAAAATAGAACGAGGCCAAAACTAAAAAGGATATAATATTGGGGGACTAGATGGACCATGTGCTCTCCTCCTGCCGTCATCTTCTATGTTTCTATATAGATGTCATCCTGATCCTCCTGGTTCCTGGTCATTCTCATTGCTCTACAACATTACTATTGCTGCATTGGTGACATGACACATCACTGACCATATTGGTGGCTGATCTTCAGCTTCTTGACGTCACTTGGAAGGTCTGGACGCTGTTATACAGGACACTGGATTCTTCCTATTATGTATTGTCCCTTCCCTATGTGGGACTTGTTCTATAATATAGAAAAGTTTACCTCTCCGCTCAACAGGTAGATGATCTCCAAGGTGAAGTCTAATATTCTTCTGCTCATCTCATTCCTGTCCTTGTCCATCCTTGGTGGGTCATTCAGGAGAAGATACGTTGTGGAGCAGAAGATGAGAAAACTGGAGGATCTAGTACTGCAGACGTCTTTATGAAGAAAGGAGAAGATGGAGATCATACAGGGGACAACATCATGTGTGACATACAGAACCTCACTTATTGATCATTGAGAGAAACATCTTCTCCTTGTTAGGCGGTTCTTGTAACTCCTATAGAAGTGAATGGAGAGACACAATCTGCTCAGGTCCTCCTGCTATATAATCTGCTGCCAACAGATCAGACTGGTGGTCAATGTGACAGATGCCCTTTATGAATGAATACACCCCTAATATAAGTTTTTACAGATATTAGAAGTTACCTCAGAGATCCTGGATCTTAAGAGACATCTAAAATTCTTAATTATTATAGTATTCCCCTTTTCCTTGTAGATTATTTTACCGGATAGTAACTTTATTCACATCTGAAAGACAGATACTAACCATGGTTAATGGGAACCGGCGGTCAAGTGTGCATGTGCGGAAGGTCCGGCCAGTCCTGCGAGCATGTGCGGAAGGTCCCGCCAGTCCTGCGAGCATGTGCGGAAGGTCCGGCCAGTCCTGCGAGCATGTGCGGAAGGTCCCGCCAGTCCTGCGAGCATGTGCGGAAGGTCCCGCCAGTCCTGCGAGCATGTGCGGAGTTTACCAACTAAAGATTTACTATTGCTCCCTTATGGGTCTCAGTGTTCTGAATCCCTTACTCTTCTCCATCTAAAATTTTGGTCAAATTTACCTCTGGTCTTGATGTTACCTCCCTGCTATCTAGAGTGTCTAACAGTTATCTCCTCTTTCACCTCCCACTTCCTTAAGATTAACATGGAGAAAACGGAATCATCTTTTCCCCATTTCACTCAACCCCCTTACCAGAACTATCAAATCACAGTTAATGGCTCCACACATTTCCCAGTCTCACAGGTCCGCTGCATTGGGATAATCCTTAATTTCAAATAGCACAGCCAAGCGCTTACCACTTCTTGCTGTCTCCACCTCAAAAACTCTCTTGAAGTCAGTCTTTCCTCGAACAGACAAACATGCTAGTATATATGCCCTCATCATCTACTGTCTAGACTACTCCAACATCCTTCTCTGTGGCTTCCCATCTAACACCATTGCACCCCTCCTACCAATTCTCAACTCAGCTGCAAGGGTAAATCTACCACTCCCCTCATTCCACCTCTGCGGTCACTGGCCACCCATTGCCTACTAAATTAAGTTATACATATTAAAAATGACATGCAAGGCTGTCAACAAACCATCCCCTCCATACATCTCTGCCCTAATCTCCTGATACCTCCCCACACATAATCTCCGGTCCTCACAAGACCTTCTTTGTTCTCATTTTATCTGTTCCTCACATCATCGTCTAGAAGATTTCTCCCGTGCATCCCCCATACTCTGGAACTCTTTAACCCAACACATCAGATCTCTCCCACCATCCAAACCTTCACTAGTAACCTGAACACCCCCTCTTCAGAAAAGCTTACACCCTAAAATAACCGGCTGCCACTACTCCACCGGATGACCAGCTTCTACCCTCAACTACTGTCTCCTCTTGTAGTGTCTATGCGGGCAGGGTCTCTCTCCTATAGTAGAGTGCAGTCTACGCAGGCAGAGTCTCTCCTCTTGTAGAGTGCAGTCTATGTGGGCAGGGTCTCTCCTTCTCTTGTAGAGTGCAGTCTACGCGGGCAGGGTCTCTCCTTCTCTTGTAGAGTGCAGTCTACGCGGGCAGGGTCTCTCTGCTATTGTAGAGTACAGTCTACGCGGGCAGGGTCTCTCCTTCTCTTGTAGAGTGCAGTCTACGTGGGCAGGGTCTCTCCTTCTCTTGTAGAGTGAAGTCTACGCGAGCAGGGTCTCACTTCTTGTAGAGTGCAGTCTATGTGGGCAGTGTCTCCTCTTGTTGAGTGCAGTCTACGCGGGCAGGGTCTCTCCTTCTCTTGTAGAGTGTAGTCTATGTGGGCAGGGTCTCCTCTTGTTGAGTGCAGTCTACGCGGGCAGGGTCTCTCCTTCTCTTGTAGAGTGCAGTCTACACAGGCAGGGTCTCTCCTTCTCTTGTCGAGTGCAGTCTACACGGGAAGGGTCTCTCCTCTTGTAGAGTGTAGTCTACGTGGGCAGGGTCTCCCGTCTCTTGTAGAGTGCAGTCTACGCGGGCAGGGTCTCTCCTCTTGTAGAGTGCAGTCTATGTGGGCAGGGTCTCTCCTTCTCTTGTAGAGTGTAGTCTACATGGGCAGGGTCTCTCGTCTCTTGTAGAGTGCAGTCTACGCGGGCAGGGTCTCTCCTCTTGTAGAGTGCAGTCTATGTGGGCAGTGTCTCTCCTTCTCTTGTAGAGTGTAGTCTATGTGGGCAGGTCTCTCCTTCTCTTGTAGAGTGCAGTCTATGTGGGCAGTGTCTCCTCTTGTTGAGTGCAGTCTACGCGGGCAGGGTCTCTCCTTCTCTTGTAGAGTGTAGTCTACGTGGGCAGGGTCTCTCCTTCTCTTGTAGAGTGCAGTCTATGTGGGCAGGGTCTCTCCTTCTCTTGTAGAGTGCAGTTTACGCGGGCAGGGTCTCTCCTTCTCTTGTAGAGTGCAGTCTACGCAGGCAGGGTCTCTCCTCTTGTAGAGTGCAGTCTATGTGGGCAAGGTCTCTCCTTCTCTTGTAGAGTGTAGTCTATGTGGGCAGGGTCTCTCCTTCTCTTGTAGAGTGCAGTCTACGCGGGCAGGGTCTCTCCTCTTGTAGAGTGCAGTCTATGTGGGCAAGGTCTCTCCTTCTCTTGTAGAGTGTAGTCTACGCGGGCAGGGTCTCTCCTTCTCTTGTGGAGTGCAGTCTACGCGGGCAGGGTCTCTCCTCTTGTATAGTGCAGTCTATGTGGGCAGGGTCTCTCCTTCTCTTGTAGGGTGTAGTCTATGTGGGCAGGGTCTCTCCTTCTCTTGTAGAGTGCAGTTTAAGCGGCAGGGTCTCTCCTTCTCTGGTAGAGTGCAGTCTACGCGGCAGGGTCTCTCCTTCTCTGGTAGAGTGCAGTCTATGTGGGCAGGGTCTCTTCTTCTCTTGTAGAGTGCAGTCTACGCGGGCAAGGTCTCTCTCCTATTGTAGAGTACAGTCTACGCGGCCAGGGTCTCTCCTTCTCTTGTAGAGTGCAGTCTATGTGGGCAGGGTCTCTCCTTCTCTTGTAGAGTGCAGTCTACGTGGGCAGGGTCTCTCCTTCTCTTGTAGAGTGCAGTCTATCTGGGCAGGGTCTCTCCTTCTCTTGTAGAGTGCAGGCTACGCGGGCAGGGTCTCTCCTTCTCTTGTAGAGTGCAGTCTACACGGGCAGGGTCTCTCCTTCTCTTGTAGAGTGCAGTCTATGTGGGCAGGGTCTCTCCTTCTCTTGTAGAGTGCAGGCTACGCGGGCAGGGTCTCTCCTTCTCTTGTAGAGTGCAGTCTACACGGGCAGGGTCTCTCCTTCTCTTGTAGAGTGCAGTCTATGTGGGCAGGGTCTCTCCTTCTCTTGTAGAGTGCAGTATACGCGGGTAGGGTCTCTCCTTCTCTTGTAGAGTGCAGTCTATGTGGGCAGGGTCTCTCCTTCTCTTGTAGAGTGCAGGCTACGTGGGCAGGGTCTCTCCTTCTCTTGTAGAGTGCAGTCTATGCGGGCAGGTTCTCTCCTTCTCTTGTAGAGTGCAGTATACGCGGGTAGGGTCTCTCCTTCTCTTGTAGAGTGCAGTCTATGTGGGCAGGGTCTCTCCTTCTCTTGTAGAGTGCAGGCTACGCGGGCAGGGTCTCTCCTTCTCTTGTAGAGTGCAGTCTACACGGGCAGGGTCTCCTTCTCTTGTAGAGTGCAGTCTACACGGGCAGGGTCTCTCCTTCTCTTGTAGAGTGCAGTCTACGAGGGCAGGGTCTCTCTCCCTCTGGACCAGTCTGTCATTCATTAATGTTTGTCTCTTCTTATGTACTTAACCCCTTGGACACGCAGCCAATTCAAATTTTTCCTCCCTCCTTCCAAAAGCCAGAACTTTTTTGTTTTTCCGTTGGCATAGCCGTATGAGAACATGTCTTGTGCTGGACGTGAAGTAATTTTAAAAGGGGTTTTCCACGATCGGACAACGGATGACCTCCACTGGATAGGCCATCAGTATATGATGGTGGGGGTCCGACACCCGCACCGATCAGCTGCTCCTGCTGCCGGATGTTTTGAACGGTATGCAGTAGTTGGAGCCGAAAGCAAATGGCTCCGACCACTGCACAGCGGACGTTCTGCAGAACTAAAGGCTCTGCTCCTATTCACTTTAACACTGCAGCACGACCGCTCTATTCCGTGACCGGAGCATCTGCTTTCAGCATGGACGTCTGGTGAACGGAGGCAGCTGGAGCAGATGATCGGTGCAGAGTCCGGGTGTCGGACCCCCACAGATCATATACCGATGACCTATCTGGTGAAGGTCATCAGTTGTCCGATCGTGGAAAACCCCTTTAATGTCCCCTATAATGTGCTGGGAAAGAGGAAACAATTGTGGGCTGGAATAGCGGAAAACGCAGTGAATCCTATTGTACTTTGGGTTTCGCTTTTGCGGCGTTCACCATGCGGTAGAAATGACTTGTTACCTTTATTCTTCAACACAATTACGACGACACCAAATTTATATATTTATCTTCTACAAGGAAAGAAAAATTTGTTCAAAAAAGAAAAAACTGTTTTGCGTTGCCATTTTGTGAGATAGAACGTTTTATATTTCCGGTGATTGCGCGGTGTGGGGGGGGGTTATATTTCCGGTGACAGCGCGGTGTGAGGGGGTTTATATTTCCGGTGATTGCACGATGTGAGGGGTTTTATATTCCCGGTAATTGCGCGGTGTGAGGGGGTTTTATATTCCCGGTGATTGTGCGGTGTGAGGGGGTTATATTTCCGGTGATTGCGCGTGTGAGGGGTTTTATATTCCCGGTGATTGCGCGGTGTGAGGGGGTTTTATATTCCCGGTGATTGCGCGGTGTGAGGGGTTTATATTTCCGGTGATTGCGCGTTGTGAGGAGGTTTATATTTCCGGTGATTGCGCGGGTGAGGGGGTTTATATTTCCGGTGATTGCGCGGTGTGAGGGGTTTATATTTCCGGTGACTGCGCGGTGTGAGGGGTTTTATATTTCCGGTGAGTGCGCGGTGTGGGGGGGTTTATATTTCCGGTAAGTGCGTGGTGTGAGGGGGTTTATATTTCCGGTGACTACGCGGTGTGAGGGGTTTTATATTTACGGTGATTGCGCGGTGTGAGGGGGTTTATATTTCCGGTGACTGCGCGGTGTGAGGGGTTTTATATTTCCGGTGATTGCGCGGTGTGAGGGGTTTTATATTTCCGGTGATTGCGCGGTGTGGGGGGTTTTATATTTCCGGTGATTGCGCGGTGTGAGAGGTTTTATATTTCCGGTGATTGCGTGGTGTGAGGGGGGTTTATATTTCCGGTGATTGCGCGGTGTGGGGAGTTTTATATTTCCGGTGATTGCGCGGTGTGAAGGGTTTTATATTTCCGGTGATTGCGCGGTGTGAGGGGTTTATATTTCCGGTGATTGCGCGGTGTGAGGGGTTTATATTTCCGGTGATTGTGCGGTGTGAGGGGTTTTATATTTCCGGTGATTGCGCGGTGTGAGGGGTTTTATATTTCCGGTGATTGCGCGGTGTGAAGGGGTTTTATATTTCCGGTGATTGCGCGGTGTGAGGGGTTTATATTTCCTGTGATTGCGCGGTGTGGGGGGGGTTTTATATTTCCGGTGATTGCGCGGTGTGAGGGGTTTATATTTCCGGTGATTGCGCGGTGTGGGGGGTTTTATATTTCCGGTGATTGCGCGGTGTGAGGGGTTTATATTTCCGGTGATTGGGCGGTGTGGGGGGTTTATATTTCCGGTGATTGCGCGGTGTGGGGGGTTTTATATTTCCGGTGATTGCGCGGTGTGGGGGGTTTTATATTTCCGGTGATTGCGCGGTGTGAGGGGTTTTATATTTCCGGTGATTGCGCGGTGTGAGGGGTTTATATTTCCGGTGATTGCGCGGTGTGAGGGGTTTATATTTCCGGTGATTGCGCGGTGTGGGGGGGGGGGTTTATATTTCCGGTGATTGCGCGGTGTGGGGGGTTTTATATTTCCGGTGATTGCGCGGTGTGAGGGGTTTTATATTTCCGGTGATTGCGCGGTGTGAGGTTTATATTTCCGGTGATTGCGCGGTGTGAGGGGTTTATATTTCCGGTGATTGCGCGGTGTGAGGGGTTTATATTTCCGGTGATTGCGCGGTGTGAGGGGGTTTATATTTCCTGTGATTGCACGGTGTGGGGGGGTTTATATTTCCGGTGATTGCGCGGTGTGAGGGGTTTTATATTTCCGGTGATTGCGCGGTGTGAGGGGGTTTATATTTCCGGTGATTGCGCGGTGTCGGGGGTTTATATTTCCGGTGATTGCGCGGTGTGAGGGGGTTTATATTTCTGGTGACTGCGCGGTGTGAGGGGTTTTATATTTCCGATGATTGCACGGTGTGGGGGGTTTTATATTTCCGATGATTGCACGGTGTGGGGGGTTTTATATTTCCGGTGATTGCGCGGTGTGAGGGGTTTATATTTCCGGTGATTGCGCGGTGTGAGGTGTTTTATATTTCCGGTGATTGCGCGGTGTGAGGGGGTTTTATATTTCCGGTGATTGCGCGGTGTGAGGGGTTTTATATTTCCGGTGATTGCGCGGTGTGAGGTGTTTTATATTTCCGGTGATTGCGCGGTGTGAGGGGGTTTTATATTTCCGGTGATTGCGCGGTGTGAGGGGGTTTATATTTCCGGTGATTGCGGGGTGTGAGGGTTTTATATTTCCGGTGATTGCGCGATGTGAGGGGTTTTATATTTCCGGTGATTGCGCGGTGTGTGGGGGGGTTTATATTTCCGGTGATTGCGCGGTGTGAGGGGTTTATATTTCCGGTGATTGCGCGGTGTGGGGGGTTTTATATTTCCGGTGATTGCGCGGTGTGAGGGGTTTATATTTCTGGTGATTGGGCGGTGTGGGGGGTTTATATTTCCGGTGATTGTGCGGTGTGGGGGGTTTTATATTTCCGGTGATTGCGCGGTGTGGGGTGTTTTATATTTCCGGTGATTGCGCGGTGTGAGGGGGTTTTATATTTCCGGTGATTGCGCGGTGTGAGGGGTTTTATATTTCCGGTGATTGCGCGGTGTGAGGGGGTTTTATATTTCCGGTGATTGCGCGGTGTGAGGGGGTTTATATTTCCGGTGATTGCGCGGTGTGAGGGTTTTATATTTCCGGTGATTGCGCGATGTGAGGGGTTTTATATTCCCGGTAATTGCACGGTGTGAGGGGGTTTTATATTCCCGGTGATTGTGCGGTGTGAGGGGGTTATATTTCCGGTGATTGCGCGTGTGAGGGGTTTTATATTCCCGGTGATTGCGCGGTGTGAGGGGGTTTTATATTCCCGGTGATTGCGCGGTGTGAGGGGTTTATATTTCCGGTGATTGCGCGTTGTGAGGAGGTTTATATTTCCGGTGATTGCGCGGGTGAGGGGGTTTATATTTCCGGTGATTGCGCGGTGTGAGGGGTTTATATTTCCGGTGACTGCGCGGTGTGAGGGGTTTTATATTTCCGGTGAGTGTGCGGTGTGGGGGGGGTTTATATTTCCGGTAAGTGCGCGTTGTGAGGGGGTTTATATTTCCGGTGACTACGCGGTGTGAGGGGTTTTATATTTACGGTGATTGCGCGGTGTGAGGGGGTTTATATTTCCGGTGACTGCGCGGTGTGAGGGGTTTTATATTTCCGGTGATTGCGCGGTGTGAGGGGTTTTATATTTCCGGTGATTGCGCGGTGTGGGGGGTTTTATATTTCCGGTGATTGCGCGGTGTGAGAGGTTTTATATTTCCGGTGATTGCGTGGTGTGAGGGGGGTTTATATTTCCGGTGATTGCGCGGTGTGGGGAGTTTTATATTTCCGGTGATTGCGCGGTGTGAAGGGTTTTATATTTCCGGTGATTGCGCGGTGTGAGGGGTTTATATTTCCGGTGATTGCGCGGTGTGAGGGGTTTATATTTCCGGTGATTGCGCGGTGTGAGGGGTTTTATATTTCCGGTGATTGCGCGGTGTGAGGGGTTTTATATTTCCGGTGATTGCGCGGTGTGAAGGGGTTTTATATTTCCGGTGATTGCGCGGTGTGAGGGGTTTATATTTCCGGTGATTGCGCGGTGTGGGGGGTTTTATATTTCCGGTGATTGCGCGGTGTGAGGGGTTTATATTTCCGGTGATTGGGCGGTGTGGGGGGTTTATATTTCCGGTGATTGCGCGGTGTGGGGTGTTTTATATTTCCGGTGATTGCGCGGTGTGAGGGGTTTATATTTCCGGTGATTGCGCGGTGTGGGGGGTTTTATATTTCCGGTGATTGCGCGGTGTGAGGGGTTTATATTTCCGGTGATTGGGCGGTGTGGGGGGTTTATATTTCCGGTGATTGCGCGGTGTGGGGTGTTTTATATTTCCGGTGATTGCGCGGTGTGGGGGGTTTTATATTTCCGGTGATTGCGCGGTGTGAGGGGTTTTATATTTCCGGTGATTGCGCGGTGTGAGGGGTTTATATTTCCGGTGATTGCGCGGCGTGAGGGGTTTATATTTCCGGTGATTGCGCGGTGTGGGGGGGGGGGTTTATATTTCCGGTGATTGCGCGGTGTGAGGGGTTTTATATTTCCGGTGATTGCGCGGTGTGAGGTTTATATTTCCGGTGATTGCGCGGTGTGAGGGGTTTATATTTCCGGTGATTGCGAGGTGTGAGGGGTTTATATTTCCGGTGATTGCGCGGTGTGAGGGGGTTTATATTTCCGGTGATTGCACGGTGTGGGGGGGTTTATATTTCCGGTGATTGCGCAGTGTGAGGGGTTTTATATTTCCGGTGATTGCGCGGTGTGAGGGGGTTTATATTTCCGGTGATTGCGCGGTGTCGGGGGTTTATATTTCCGGTGATTGCGCGGTGTGAGGGGGTTTATATTTCTGGTGACTGCGCGGTGTGAGGGGTTTTATATTTCCGAGGATTGCGCGGTGTGGGGGGTTTTATATTTCCGGTGATTGCGCGGTGTGAGGGGTTTATATTTCCGGTGATTGCGCGGTGTGAGGTGTTTTATATTTCCGGTGATTGCGCGGTGTGAGGGGGTTTTATATTTCCGGTGATTGCGCGGTGTGAGGGGTTTTATATTTCCGGTGATTGCGCGGTGTGAGGTGTTTTATATTTCCGGTGATTGCGCGGAGTGAGGGGGTTTTATATTTCCGGTGATTGCGCGGTGTGAGGGGGTTTATATTTCCGGTGATTGCGGGGTGTGAGGGTTTTATATTTCCGGTGATTGCGCGATGTGAGGGGTTTTATATTTCCGGTGATTGCGCGGTGTGTGGGGGGGGTTTATATTTCCGGTGATTGCGCGGTGTGAGGGGTTTATATTTCCGGTGATTGCGCGGTGTGGGGGGTTTTATATTTCCGGTGATTGCGCGGTGTGAGGGGTTTATATTTCTGGTGATTGGGCGGTGTGGGGGGTTTATATTTCCGGTGATTGTGCGGTGTGGGGGGTTTTATATTTCCGGTGATTGCGCGGTGTGGGGTGTTTTATATTTCCGGTGATTGCGCGGTGTGAGGGGGTTTTATATTTCCGGTGATTGCGCGGTGTGAGGGGTTTTATATTTCCGGTGATTGCGCGGTGTGAGGGGGTTTTATATTTCCGGTGATTGCGCGGTGTGAGGGGGTTTATATTTCCGGTGATTGCGCGGTATGAGGGTTTTATATTTCCGGTGATTGCGCGATGTGAGGGGTTTTATATTTCCGGTGATTGCGCGGTGTGTGGGGGGGGGGGTTTATATTTCCGGTGATTGCGCGGTGTGAGGGGTATTATATTTCCGGTGATTGCGCGGTGTGAGGGGTTTATATTTCCGGTGATTGCGCGGTGTGTGGGGTTTTATATTTCCGGTGATTGCGCAGTGTGAGGGGTTTTATATTTCCGGTGATTGCGCGGTGTGAGGGGTTTTATATTTCGGGTGATTGCGCGGTGTGTGGGGGGGGGGTTTATATTTCGGGTGATTGCGCGGTGTGAGGGGTTTTATATTTCCGGTGATTGCGCGGTGTGAGGGGTTTATATTTCCGGTGATTGCACGGTGTGAGGGGTTTTATATATTCGGTGATTGCGCGGTGTGAGGGGTTTATATCTCCGGTGATTGCGCGGTGTGAGGGGTTTATATTTCCGGTGATTGCGCGGTGTGAGGGGTTTATATTTCCGGTGATTGCGCGGTGTGGGGGGGGGGGGGTTTATATTTCCGGTGATTGCGCGGTGTGAGGGGGTTTATATTTCCGGTGATTGCACGGTGTGGGGGTTTTATATTTCCGGTGAGTGTGCGGTGTGAGGGGTTTTATATTTCCGGTGATTGCGCGGTGTGAGGGGGTTTATATTTCCGGTGATTGCGCGGTGTGAGGAGTTTATATTTCCGGTGATTGCGCGGTGTGAGGGGTTTTATATTTCCGGTGATTGCGTGGTGTGAGGGGTTTATATTTCCGGTGATTGCGCGGTGTGAGGGGGTTTATATTTCCGGTGATTGCGCGGTGTGAGGGGTTTTATATTTCCGGTGATTGCGCGGTGTGGGCGGTTTTATATTTCCGGTGATTGCGCGGTGTGAGGGGTTTTATATTTCCGGTGATTGCGCGGTGTGAGGGGTTTATATTTCCGGTGATTGCGCGGTGTGAGGGGGTTTATATTTCCGGTGACTGCGCGGTGTGAGGGGTTTTATATTTCCGGTGATTGCGCGGTGTGAGGGGGTTTATATTTCCGGTGATTGCGCGGTGTGAGGGGTTTATATTTCTGGTGATTGCGCGGTGTGAGCGGGGTTTATATTTCCGTGATTGCGCGGTGTGAGGGGTTTATATTTCTGGTGATTGCGCGGTGTGAGCGGGGTTTATATTTCCGGTGATTGCGCGGTGTGAGGGGGTTTATATTTCCGGTGATTGCGCGGTGTGAGGGGGTTTATATTTCCGGTGATTGCGCGGTGTGAGGGGTTTTATATTTCCGATGATTGCGCGGTGTGAGGGGTTTATATTTCCGGTGATTGCGCGGTGTGAGGGGTTTTATATTTCCGGTGATTGCGCGGTGTGAGGGGGTTTATATTTCCGATGATTGCGCGGTGTGGGGGGTTTTATATTTCCGGTGATTGCGCGGTGTGAGGAGTTTTATATTTCCGGTGATTGCGCGGTGTGAGGGGGTTTATATTTCCGGTGATTGCGCGGTGTGAGGGGTTTATATTTCCGGTGATTGCGCGGTGTGAGGGGTTTATATTTACGGTGATTGCGCGGTGTGAGGGGTTTATATTTCCGGTGATTGCGCGGTGTGAGGGGTTTTATATTTCCGGTGATTGCGCGGTGTGTGGGGGTTTTCTATTTCCGGTGATTGCGCGGTGTGAGGGGTTTTCTATTTCCGGTGATTGCGCGGTGTGAGGGGTTTTCTATTTCCGGTGATTGCGCGGTGTGAGGGGTTTATATTTCCTGTGATTGCGCGGTGTGAGGGGTTTTATATTTCCGGTGATTGCTCGGTGTGTGGGGGGGTTATATTTCCGGTGATTGCGCGGTGTGAGGGGTTTATATTTCCGGTGATTGCGCGGTGTGAGGGGTTTATATTTCGGGTGATTGCGCGGTGTGAGGGGTTTTATATTTCCGGTGATTGCGCAGTGTGAGGGGTTTATATTTCCGGTGATTGCGCACTGTGGGGGGTTTATATTTCCGGTGATTGCGCGGTGTGAGGGGTTTTATATTTCCGGTGATTGCGCGGTGTGAGGGGTTTTATATTTCCGGTGATTGCGCGGTGTGAGGGGTTTATATTTCCGGTGATTGCGCGGTGTGAGGGGTTTATATTTCCGGTGATTGCGCGATGTGAGGGGGTTTATATTTCCGGTGATTGCGCGGTGTGAGGGGTTTATATTTCCGGTGATTGCGCGGTGTGGGGGGGGGGGGGTTATATTTCCGGTGATTGCGCGGTGTGAGGGGTTTATATTTCCGGTGATTGCGCGGTGTGAGGGGTTTATATTTCGGGTGATTGCGCGGTGTGAGGGGTTTTATATTTCCGGTGATTGCGCAGTGTGAGGGGTTTATATTTCCGGTGATTGCGCACTGTGGGGGGTTTATATTTCCGGTGATTGCGCGGTGTGAGGGGTTTTATATTTCCGGTGATTGCGCGGTGTGAGGGGTTTTATATTTCCGGTGATTGCGCGGTGTGAGGGGTTTATATTTCCGGTGATTGCGTGGTGTGAGGGGTTTATATTTCCGGTGATTGCGCGATGTGAGGGGGTTTATATTTCCGGTGATTGCGCGGTGTGAGGGGTTTATATTTCCGGTGATTGCGCGGTGTGGGGGGTTTATATTTCCGGTGATTGCGCGGTGTGAGGGGGTTTATATTTCCGGTGATTGCGCGGTGTGAGGGGGTTTATATTTCCGGTGATTGCGCGGTGTTGAGGGGTTTATATTTCCGGTGATTGCACGGTGTGGGGGGGGGTTTATATTTCCGGTGATTGCGCGGTGTGGGGGGTTTATATTTCCGGTGATTGCGCGGTGTGAGGGGGTTTATATTTCCGGTGATTGCGCGGTGTGAGGGGGTTTATATTTCCGGTGATTGCGCGGTGTGAGGGGTTTATATTTCCGGTGATTGCGGGGTGTGAGGGGGTTTATATTTCCGGTGATTGCGCGGTGTGAGGGGTTTTATATTTCCGGTGATTGCGCGGTGTGAGGGGTTTATATTTCCGGTGATTGCGCGGGGTGAGGGGGGTTTATATAACCGGTCGGCATCGCGCAGTTTCTTCGGAGGACAGAGGAAGCCGCGATCTCTAACTGATCAGATGCCGCGGTCACTATTAATTACGGTATCTGAGGGGTTAAGCGGCCGGGATTGCGCTGTCTCCGATCTTGGCGGTTGCAGGCGGTTGTCAGTAGTCGTGTACGGTGCAGGCTCCGCTCCTTCTAGTGTGACGGCGCACGTACAGCATAATACTATAGATCTGATGTCACCAAGGGGTTAAACCCTCCTGTATTTCATATTTACAGCGCTAATAATAAATAATAATAATTACCAACACTGTGCCAGACAAAAACGCACCAAAACCGGACAGAAATGACCTCATGTAACCTTACTACTGCATCATGGGAAACCTCCTGACTGATAACAGAGAGAACACTAAACAACAGCGGTGACCGGAAGTCATGTAGACGCGACCAGCGCTGCTCTCTACCTCATAGACGGCAACAGCTGAAGGACCAGTAATGACGTCACCACCATGTGACCGGGACAAGAGAGGCGGAGCTTATAACTGGAGAGGAGGCATAGCCCCACCCCTCATGTGACGTAATCATGAACGCTTCTCAACATAGTACAGGAGACCGGACCACTCACAGAGCTCCGCCCCACATGTCACGTGATCAGCTTCACAGGTCTTTCCTCCACCACTTTTCTCAAATGATAAGCTCCACCCCTCCCGTCCCAGTCACGTGGTGTTGATGTCATCACAGGTCCTTTTACTTCAACACATTATATTTTGCACAGTTTAGCACCGATCACTCCTTCATCGCTCATATGATGCTCAGGACCCCTCATGTCACTTGATCATCACACATGTCCTTCATACATCGCTCAAACGTCTAAACTCCCCCCCCCCTGATGCCGCGGTCACGTGACCTTGATATCCCAGGTCCTTCCACCTCCGCCTCTCTCCACTAATAAGCTCCGCCTTTTCCTGTCACTTGGTGGTGACGTCATCACAGGTCCTTCAGCTGTTACGTGATGAGGTAAAGAGCAGCGCTGGTCGGGTGTTCTCTCTGTTGTCAATCATTGAGTGACCCCGCCCACTGGACTCCTAGCCCAGATTTAACCCCTCCAGTGCCGGCCTCTTTGGGGTATTTCTGGTCTTTGTAGTGGTCGGATGTTTTGTGGGACGAGTCGTGTTTTGTAATGACATAATATTCGGGACATACAACTTATTCACTGACCTTTATACATTTCTTGTTCATGTCGTTCACCGTGCGGTTTAAGGGAATGTTCACACGTAGCGAATACGACCCACAACACGCAAGGAAATCACCCCGAATATTCACCCCAAATGGTGGACGTATAATCCTCCAGAATATCTACTACAGAAATACAACAAGGCCGATCCCCACCTCTCCGAGCGTTACCATAGCAACACGTCCCTGCTCTTCCGGCTGTGTCCAGGTGACCCCTATAATGACATGTGACCTCTCCAGCCTGTGATTGGCTGCAAGGGTCACATGACGCCTTCTTTTTTATATATGTGTAACCTGCAGCGTTGCTGTGAACACGCGGTGGAGCCGCAGAGGATTCTGGGAACAATGGCGTTTGTTGCAGAACTTGACTTTCCATTGCACTTAATGTGGAAATTCTGCAACAAATGCGCAGCGAATCCGCGGTATAAATGCGATATCCTGCGTGTCTATAATCCGCACCGCAGGTTAACCCCTTAATCACCAGGACGGGTTTAGTTGTTCCCTCAGATCTATTTCTTGGTTATTTTTCTGCCGGTCCCGCGGTGCGAGGATTAGATTCTGCGGGACGATACCAAATTTCTATGTTTTTTTTCATGATGTGCGATATTTACATAGAAATAACTTTTTGTTAGAAAACAATGTTATTTAGTGTCGCCATATTCTCATAGTTGCCAACAGTCCTGAATTTGCCGGGACTGTCCCAAATTTACAGAGACAGTCCCGGCAAATAACTGTCCCGGCCATTTTCAATTGTATTTGCATCCTCAGGACGCAGGTACTACTGAATACTGTGGCGGAGCAGGAAACTCTCCGCTCCCTGCTCTGCCATTCACTCCTCCGGGAGCGGAATACCCGGCCAGAGCGTCGGCAACCCTCTGACTGGGGATTCTACACTTAGCCTGGGCTCAGTCACTTACACATTAACGTTACTGAAGTGTTTAGACAGTGAATAGACATTCATTTAGTCAGTGCATAGTGACACTGCGTTGTTCACGATCTGCTGTCTTATACTGACACATTAACGTTACTGAAGTGTTTAGACAGTGAATAGACATTCCTTCCAGCCAGGACGCGATGTCTATTCACAATCCCGACACTTCATTAACGTTTACAGCAGAGCAAAGCGTAATCTCCCTGTAACCGGTCATTTACAGCGAGATCTCGCGAGATTACACTTGGCTCTGCTGTAAGTACCACAGAAACGTGATTGTGAATAGACATGGCGTCCTGGCTGGAGTTTCCTGCTCCGCCACAGTATTCAGTAGTACCTGCGTCCTGAGGATGCAAATGTGGTAATATCTACAGGGAGCAGTGTGTGTGGCCCTATCTACAGGGAGCAGTATGTGTGGTAATATCTACAGGGAGCAGTGTGTGTGGTAATATCTACAGGGAGCAGTGTGTGGTAATATCTACAGGGAGCAGTGTGTGGTAATATGTACAGGGAGCAGTGTGTGGTAATATGTACAGGGAGCAGTGTGTGGTAATATGTACAGGGAGCAGTGTGTGGTAATATCTACAGGGAGCAGTGTGTGTGTGTGGTAATATCTACAGGGAGCAGTGTGGTAATATTTACAGGGAGCAGTGTGTGTGGTAATATCTACAGGGAGCAGTGTGTGTGGTAATATGTACAGGGAGCAGTGTGTGTAGTAATATCTACAGGGAGCAGTGTGTGTGTGGTAATATCTACAGGGAGCAGTGTGTGGTAATATCTACAGGGAGCAGTGTGTGTGTGGTAATATATACAGGGAGCAGTGTGTGGTAATATCTACAGGGAGCAGTGTGTGTGGTAATATCTACAGGGAGCAGTGTGTGTGTGGTAATATATACAGGGAGCAGTGTGTGGTAATATCTACAGGGAGCAGTGTGTGTGGTAATATATACAGGGAGCAGTGTGTGGTAATATCTACAGGGAGCAGTGTGTGGTAATATGTACAGGGAGCAGTGTGTGGTAATATCTACAGGGGGGCTGTGTGTGGCCCTATCTATAGTGGGCTGTGTGTGGTGATATCTACAGGGGGCTTTGTGTGGCATTATCTACAGGGAGCAGTCTGTGTGGTAATATCTACAGGGAGCAGTGTGTGTGGTATTCCCTACAGGGAGCAGTGTGTGTGGTAATATCTACAGGGAGCAGTGTGTGTGGTAATATCTACAAGGAGCAGTGTGTGTGGTAATATCTAGAGGGAGCAGTGTGTGTGGTAATATCTACAAGGAGCAGTGTGTGTGGTAATATCTACAGGAAGCAGTGTGTGGTAATATCTACAGGGAGCAGTGTGGTAATATTTACAGGGAGCAGTGTGTGTGGTAATATCTACAGGGAGCAGTGTGTGTGGTAATATGTACAGGGAGCAGTGTGTGTAGTAATATCTACAGGGAGCAGTGTGTGTGTGGTAATATCTACAGGGAGCAGTGTGTGGTAATATCTACAGGGAGCAGTGTGTGTGGTAATATATACAGGGAGCAGTGTGTGGTAATATCTACAGGGAGCAGTGTGTGTGGTAATATCTACAGGGAGCAGTGTGTGTGTGTGGTAATATCTACAGGGAGCAGTGTGTGGTAATATCTACAGGGAGCAGTGTGTGTGGTAATATATACAGGGAGCAGTGTGTGGTAATATCTACAGGGAGCAGTGTGTGTGGTAATATGTACAGGGAGCAGTGTGTGGTAATATCTACAGGGGGGGCTGTGTGTGGCCCTATCTATAGTGGGCTGTGTGTGGTGATATCTACAGGGGGCTTTGTGTGGCATTATCTACAGGGAGCAGTCTGTGTGGTAATATCTACAGGGAGCAGTGTGTGTGGCATTCCCTACAGGGAGCAGTGTGTGTGGTAATATCTACAGGGAGCAGTGTGTGGTAATATCTACAGGGAGCACTGTGTGTGGTAATATCTACAGGGAGCAGAGTGTGGTAATATCTACAGGGAGCAGTGTGTGTGGTAATATCTACAAGGAGCAGTGTGTGTGGTAATATCTAGAGGGAGCAGTGTGTGTGGTAATATCTACAAGGAGCAGTGTGTGTGGTAATATCTACAGGAAGCAGTGTGTGGTAATATCTACAGGGAGCAGTGTGTGGTAATATCTACAGGGAGCAGTGTGTGTGGTAATATCTACAGGAAGCAGTGTGTGGTAATATCTACAGGGAGCAGTGTGTGGTAATATCTACAGGGAGCAGTGTGTGTGGTAATATCTACAGGAAGCAGTGTGTGGTAATATCTACAGGGAGCAGTGTGTGTGGTAATATATACAGGGAGCAGTGTGTGTGGTAATATCTACAGGAAGCAGTGTGTGGTAATATCTACAAGGAGCAGTGTGTAGTACTAACTACAGGGAGCAGTGTGTAGTAATATCTACAGGGAGCAGTGTGTGGTAATAATATGTACAGGGAGCAGTGTGTGTGGTAATATCTACAGGGAGCAGTGTGTGTGGTAATATCTACAGGGAGCAGTGTGTGTGGTAATATCTACAGGGAGCAGTGTGTGTGGTAATATCTACAGGGGGCAGTGTGTGTGGTAATATCTACAGGGAGCAGTGTGTGTGGTAATATCTACAGGGAGCAGTGTGTGTGGTAATATCTACAGGGAGCAGTGTGTGTGGTAATATCTACAGGGAGCAGAGTGTGGTAATATCTACAGGGAGCAGTGTGTGTGGTAATATCTACAGGGGGCATTGTGTGTGGTAATATCTACAAGGAGCAGTGTGTGTGGTAATATCTACAGGGAGCAGTGTGTGTGGTAATATCTACAGGGAGCAGTGTGTGGTAATATCTACAAGGAGCAGTGTGTGTGGTAATATCTACAGGGAGCACTGTGTGTGGTAATATCTACAGGGGGCAGTGTGTGTGGTAATATCTACAGGGAGCAGTGTGTGGTAATATCTACAGGGGAGCAGTGTGTGTGTGTGGTAATATATACAGGGAGCAGTGTGTGTGTGGTAATATCTACAGGAAGCAGTGTGTGTGGTTATATTTACAGGGAGCAGCGTGTGTGGTAATATCTACAGGGGGCAGTGTGTGGTAATATATACAGGGAGCAGTGTGTGGTAATATCTACAGGGAGCAGCGTGTGTGGTAATATCTACAGGGGGCAGTGTGTGTGTGTGTGGCATTCTCTACAGGGAGCAGTGTCTGGTAATATCTACAGGGAGCAGTGTCTGGTAATATCTACAGGGAGCAGTGTGTGTGGTAATATCTACAGGAAGCAGTGTGTGTGGTTATATTTACAGGGAGCAGTGTGTGTGGTAATATCTACAGGGGGCAGTGTGTGGTAATATATACAGGGAGCAGTGTGTGGTAATATCTACAGGGAGCAGCGTGTGTGGTAATATCTACAGGGGGCAGTGTGTGTGTGGCATTCTCTACAGGGAGCAGTGTCTGGTAATATCTACAGGGAGCAGTGTCTGGTAATATCTACAGGGAGCAGTGTGTGTGGTAATATCTACAGGGAGCAGTGTGTGTGGTAATATCTACAGGGAGCAGCGTGTGTGGTAATATATACAGGGAGCAGTGTGTGTGTGGTAATATCTACAGGGAGCAGTGTGTGTGGTAATATCTACAGGGAGCAGTGTCTGGTAATATCTACAGGGAGCAGTGTGTGTGGTAATATCTACAGGGAGCAGTGTGTGTGGTAATATCTACAGGGAGCAGCGTGTGTGGTAATATATACAGGGAGCAGTGTGTGTGTGGTAATATCTACAGGGAGCAGCGTGTGGTAATATCTACAGGGAGCACTGTGTGGTAATATCTACAGGGAGCAGTGTGTGTGGTAATATCTACAGGGAGCAGTGTGTGGTAATATCTACAGGGAGCAGTGTGTGTGGTAATATCTACAGGGAGCAGTGTGTGGTAATATCTACAGGGAGCAGTGTGTGTGGTAATATCTACAGGGAGCAGTGTGTGGTAATATCTACAGGGAGCAGTGTGTGGTAATATATACAGGGAGCAGTGTGTGGTAATATCTACAGGGAGCTGTGTGTGTAGTAATATCTACAGGGAGCAGTGTGTGTGGTAATATCTACAGGGGGCAGTGTGTGTGGTAATCTCTACAGGGAGCCGTGTGTGTGGTAATATCTACAGGGAGCAGTGTGTGGTAATATCTACAGGGAGCAGTGTGTGGTAATATCTACAGGGAGCAGTGTGTGTGGTAATATCTACAGGAAGCAGTGTGTGTGGTAATATATACAGGGAGCAGTGTGTGTGGTAATATGTAAAGGGAGCAGTGTGTGTGGTAATATCTACAGGGAGCAGTGTGTGTGGTAATATCTACAGGGAGCAGCATGTGTGGTAATATCTACAGGGAGCAGCATGTGTGGTAATATATACAGGGAGCCGTGTGTGTGTGGTAATATCTACAGGGAGCAGTGTGTGTGGTAATATCTACAGGGAGCAGTGTGTGGTAATATCTACAGGGAGCAGTGTGTGTGGTAATATCTACAGGGAGCAGTGTGTAGTAATATCTACAGGGAGCAGTGTGTGTGGTAATATCTACAGGGGGCAGTGTGTGTGGTAATCTCTACAGGGAGCAGTGTGTGTGGTAATATCTACAGGGAGCAGTGTGTGTGGTAATATCTACAGGGAGCAGTGTGTGTGGTAATATATACAGGGAGCAGTGTGTGTGGTAATATCTACAGGGAGCAGTGTGTGTGGTAATATATCTACAGGGAGCAGCGTGTGTGGTAATATCTACAGGGAGCAGTGTGTGTGGTAATATGTACAGGGAGCAGTGTGTGTGGTAATATCTACAGGAAGCAATGTGTGTGGTAATATCTACAGGGAGCAGTGTGTGTGGTAATATCTACAGGGAGCAGTGTGTGTAGTAATATCTACAGGGAGCAGTGTGTGGTAATATCTACAGGGAGCAGCGTGTATGGTAATAGCTACAGGGAGCAGTGTGTGTGGTAATATCTACAGGGAGCAGTGTCTGGTAATATCTACAGGGGGCAGTGTGTGTGGTAATATCTACAGGGAGCAGTGTGTGTGTGGTACTATCTACAGGGAGCAGCGTGTGTGGTAATATCTACAGGGAGCAGTGTGTGTGGTAATATCTACAGGGAGCAGCGTGTGTGTGGTAATATCTACAGGGAGCAGCGTGTGTGGTAATATCTACAGGGAGCAGTGTGTGTGGTAATATCTACAGGGAGCAGTGTGTGTGGTAATATCTACAGGGAGCAGTGTGTGTGGTAATATATACAGGGAGCAGTGTGTGTGGTAATATCTACAGGGAGCAGTGTGTGTGGTAATATATGCAGGGAGCAGTGTGTGTGTTTATATCTACGGGGAGCAGTGTGTGTGGTAATATCTACAGGGAGCAGTGTGTGTGGTAATATATGCAGGGAGCAGTGTGTGGTAATATGTACAGGGAGCAGTGTGTGTGGTAATATCTACAGGGAGCAGTGTGTGTGTGTGGTAATATCTATAGTGGGCTGTGTGTGGTAATATCTACAGGGAGCAGTGTGTGGTAATATCTACAGGGAGCAGTGTGTGTGGTAATATCTATAGTGGGCTGTGTGTGGTAATATCTACAGGGAGCAGCGTGTGTGGTAATATATACAGGGAGCAGTGTGTGTGTGGTAATATCTACAGGGAGCAGCGTGTGGTAATATCTACAGGGAGCACTGTGTGGTAATATCTACAGGGAGCAGTGTGTGTGGTAATATCTACAGGGAGCAGTGTGTGGTAATATCTACAGGGAGCAGTGTGTGTGGTAATATCTACAGGGAGCAGTGTGTGGTAATATCTACAGGGAGCAGTGTGTGTGGTAATATCTACAGGGAGCAGTGTGTGGTAATATCTACAGGGAGCAGTGTGTGGTAATATATACAGGGAGCAGTGTGTGGTAATATCTACAGGGAGCTGTGTGTGTAGTAATATCTACAGGGAGCAGTGTGTGTGGTAATATCTACAGGGGGCAGTGTGTGTGGTAATCTCTACAGGGAGCCGTGTGTGTGGTAATATCTACAGGGAGCAGTGTGTGGTAATATCTACAGGGAGCAGTGTGTGGTAATATCTACAGGGAGCAGTGTGTGTGGTAATATCTACAGGAAGCAGTGTGTGTGGTAATATATACAGGGAGCAGTGTGTGTGGTAATATGTAAAGGGAGCAGTGTGTGTGGTAATATCTACAGGGAGCAGTGTGTGTGGTAATATCTACAGGGAGCAGCATGTGTGGTAATATCTACAGGGAGCAGCATGTGTGGTAATATATACAGGGAGCAGTGTGTGTGTGGTAATATCTACAGGGAGCAGTGTGTGTGGTAATATCTACAGGGAGCAGTGTGTGGTAATATCTACAGGGAGCAGTGTGTGTGGTAATATCTACAGGGAGCAGTGTGTAGTAATATCTACAGGGAGCAGTGTGTGTGGTAATATCTACAGGGGGCAGTGTGTGTGGTAATCTCTACAGGGAGCAGTGTGTGTGGTAATATCTACAGGGAGCAGTGTGTGTGGTAATATCTACAGGGAGCAGTGTGTGTGGTAATATATACAGGGAGCAGTGTGTGTGGTAATATCTACAGGGAGCAGTGTGTGTGGTAATATATCTACAGGGAGCAGCGTGTGTGGTAATATCTACAGGGAGCAGTGTGTGTGGTAATATGTACAGGGAGCAGTGTGTGTGGTAATATCTACAGGAAGCAATGTGTGTGGTAATATCTACAGGGAGCAGTGTGTGTGGTAATATCTACAGGGAGCAGTGTGTGTAGTAATATCTACAGGGAGCAGTGTGTGGTAATATCTACAGGGAGCAGCGTGTATGGTAATAGCTACAGGGAGCAGTGTGTGTGGTAATATCTACAGGGAGCAGTGTCTGGTAATATCTACAGGGGGCAGTGTGTGTGGTAATATCTACAGGGAGCAGTGTGTGTGTGGTACTATCTACAGGGAGCAGCGTGTGTGGTAATATCTACAGGGAGCAGTGTGTGTGGTAATATCTACAGGGAGCAGCGTGTGTGTGGTAATATCTACAGGGAGCAGCGTGTGTGGTAATATCTACAGGGAGCAGTGTGTGTGGTAATATCTACAGGGAGCAGTGTGTGTGGTAATATCTACAGGGAGCAGTGTGTGTGGTAATATATACAGGGAGCAGTGTGTGTGGTAATATCTACAGGGAGCAGTGTGTGTGGTAATATATGCAGGGAGCAGTGTGTGTGTTTATATCTACGGGGAGCAGTGTGTGTGGTAATATCTACAGGGAGCAGTGTGTGTGGTAATATATGCAGGGAGCAGTGTGTGGTAATATGTACAGGGAGCAGTGTGTGTGGTAATATCTACAGGGAGCAGTGTGTGTGTGTGGTAATATCTATAGTGGGCTGTGTGTGGTAATATCTACAGGGAGCAGTGTGTGGTAATATCTACAGGGAGCAGTGTGTGTGGTAATATCTATAGTGGGCTGTGTGTGGTAATATCTACAGGGAGCAGTGTGTGGTAATATCTACAGGGAGCAGTGTGTGTGGTAATATCTACAGGGAGCAGTGTGTGTGGTAATATCTACAGGGAGCAGTGTGTGGTAATATCTATAGTGGGCTGTGTGTGGTGATATCTACAGGGAGCAGTGTGTGTGGTAATATGTACAGGGAGCAGTGTGTGGTAATATGTACAGGGAGCAGTGTGTGTGGTAATATCTACAGGGAGCAGTGTGTGTGGCATTCCCTACAGGGAGCAGTGTGTGTTGTAATATCTACAGGGAGCAGTGTGTCGTAATATCTACAGGGAGCAGTGTGTGTGGTAATATCTACAAGGAGCAGTGTGTGTGGTAATATCTACAGGAAGCAGTGTGTGTGGTAATATATACAGGGAGCAGTGTGTGTGTGGTAATATATACAGGGAGCAGTGTGTGGTAATATCTACAGGGAGCAGTGTGTGTGGTAATATCTACAGGGAGCAGTGTGTGGTAATATCTACAGGGAGCAGTGTGTGTGGTAATATCTACAAGGAGCAGTGTGTGTGGTAATATCTACAGGGAGCAGTGTGTGTGGTAATATCTACAGGGAGCATTGTGTGGTAATATCTACAGGGAGCAGTGTGTGTGGTAATATCTACAGGGAGCAGTGTGTGGTAATATCTACAGGGAGCAGTGTGTGTGGTAATATGTACAGGGAGCTGTGTGTGTGGTAATATCTACAGGAAGCAATGTGTGTGGTAATATCTACAGGGAGCAGTGTGTGTGGTAATATCTACAGGGAGCAGTGTGTGTAGTAATATCTACAGGGAGCAGTGTGTGTGGTAATATCTACAGGGGGCAGTGTGTGTGGTAATATCTACAGGGAGCAGTGTGTGTGGTAATATCTACAGGGGGCAGTGTGTGTGGTAATCTCTACAGGGAGCAGTGTGTGTGGTAATATCTACAGGGAGCAGTGTGTGGTAATATCTACAGGGAGCAGTGTGTGGTAATATCTACAGGGAGCAGTGTGTGTGGTAATATCTACAGGAAGCAGTGTGTGTGGTAATATATACAGGGAGCAGTGTGTGGTAATATGTACAGGGAGTAGTGTGTGTGGTAATATCTACAGGGAGCAGTGTGTGGTAATATCTACAGGGAGCAGTGTGTGTGGTAATATCTACAGGGAGCAGTGTGTGTGGTAATATCTACAGGGAGCAGCATGTGTGGTAATATATACAGGGAGCAGTGTGTGTGTGGTAATATCTACAGGGAGCAGTGTGTGTGGTAATATCTACAGGGAGCAGTGTGTGGTAATATCTACAGGGAGCAGTGTGTGTGGTAATATCTACAGGGAGCAGTGTGTAGTAATATCTACAGGGAGCAGTGTGTGTGGTAATATCTACAGGGGGCAGTGTGTGTGGTAATCTCTACAGGGAGCAGTGTGTGTGGTAATATCTACAGGGAGCAGTGTGTGTGGTAATATCTACAGGGAGCAGTGTGTGTGGTAATATATAGACAGATATACAGTAGTCATGTATTCTGTCACTGTGTGTTTCCTACAGATGGATCCAGTAGGAGAAATCCACCAGAGAGATGTCCCAGTCCTCTGTATTCCCAGGACTGTCCAGAGGAAAATCACAATGTCCCAGAGAATCATCAGGTAGATGAAGCTGAGCCCTATACCAGATCTATATAGGGGGTGTGGAACTTTTTGGTCCAGCGGTCATAGATGTGGTCATAGATTTTGGTGGTTTCTTATGTTGATGTGTTAGATTCTGCGCACTCTGCTGTATTGTACTGAATTGTTACATATGTGAAATCAGAGGGAAGATCTGACTGATATTAACCCCTTAATGACCGCCGATACGTCTTTTTACGGCGGTCATTAGTGGGCTTTATTCTAGAGCGCCGCCAAACTACGTCGCTGCTGTAGAATAAAGTAAACAGAGCAGGGAGCCGTGAAATCTCCCTGCTCTCAGCTGCCAGAAGCAGCTGAGGGCTGGGGGCGTCCCTGCTCTGCCGGGTGAGATCAATATTAGTATCGATCTCACCTGTTTAACCCTTCAGATGCGGTGCACAATAGCGAGCACCGCATCTGAATGGTTTTGGAGAGAGGGAGGGAGCTCCCTCTCATCTCACTGACACCCGGCGATAAAATCGCCGAGTGTCTGTGTCTTCTATGGCAGCCGGGGGTCTAATAAAGACCCCCAGGTCTGCCTGCAGCGAATGCCTGCTAGATCATGCCGCAGGCATGACCTAGCAGATGCCTGTCCGTTTTAAACGGACAGGCAGTAATACACTGCAATACAAAAGTATTGCAGTGTATTATAATAGCGATCGGAGGATAGGGAAGTCCCCTAGTGGGACTAGTAAAAAAGTAAAAAAAGTTTAATAAAGTTAATAAAAAAAAAAAGTGAAAAAAAAAAATGAAAAACCCAGCTTTTCCCCTTACAAAATGCTTTACTATTAAAAAAAACTACAATAAAGCAAAAAAGTTACACATATTTGGTATCGCCGCGTCCGTAACGACCCCGACTATAAAGCTGTTACATTATTTAACCCGCACTGTGAACGCCGTAAAAAATAAAATAAAAAACAATGGAAAAATTGCTGTTTTCTGTTAATCCTGACTTAAAAAAAATTTGATAAAAAGTGATCAAAAAGTCGCATCTACTCTCAAATGGTACCAATAAAAACTGCAAGTCGTCCCGCAAAAAACAAGACCTTATACAGCTATGCCGACGCAAAAATAAAAAAGTTACAGCTCTTCGAATGTGACAATGGAAAAATCTAAAAAATGGCTTGGACATTGCCCAGAATGCCAGCAGGGGGAAGGGGTTAAAGTGGAGGATGAAGAAGAAGAGCGGGTGAGGGGCGATCAACCGTGTAAGAGTGAAGTGGAGGAGGAAATTCCAGGAGGTGTTACTAGAGGTCAGTAATAATGAATTTAGAAAGTGAACTCCGTGGTTTATTAACTCCTTAACGCCGAAGGACGGATATATCCGTCCTCAGCAGCTGCTAGTTCGCGCAGGAGGACGGATATATCCGTCCTGTGATGGCGCGGGTACTGCCAGTGTACCCACGCGATCAGCGGCAGGAGCACGGCTGTTATACACAGCCTGGCTCCTGCTGCAACTGCCGGAATCGAAGCGCGCTCCGATTCCGGCAGTTTAACCCATTAAATGCCGCTGTCAATAGTGACAGCGGCATCTAATGTGTTTGACAGAGGGGGGAGCTCCCTCTGTCACCCGATCGGCGCCCCCGCAAACAAATCGCGGGTCGCCGTCGGGTTTCCATGACAGCCGGGGGTCTAACAAAGACGCCGGAGGCATGACCTAACAGGTTGCCTGTCAGTTTTACACTGACAGGCAATAATGCTTCGGTATACTAAGTATACCAAAGCATTATATATGCGATCGGCACATCGCATAGTGACGTCCCCTGGTGGGACTTAAAAAAAATATGTCAATCAGTTAAATAAAGTTTGTTGAAAAAAAAAAATAATTACAGTCAAAATCAAATAAAACTACTTTTTTTCCCAAAAAGTGGTTTTATTCAGTAAAAGTGTCAAAACAAATCACACATACACATATATGGTATCCCCGCGATCGTAACAACTTGACCAATAAAATGAACACATTAATTAAACCGCCGGATGAACGGCGTCCAAAAAAACTGAAAAAAACAACGGCAAAATTCTCTCTTTTCTCCCATTCCCCCCATAAAAAATAAAATAAAAATTAATCTATAAGTTCTATGTACCCCAAAATAGTACTAATGAAAACTACGCATTGGCCCGCAAAAATCAAGCCCACATACGGCCACATCGACGGAAAAATAAAAACATTACGTCTCTTGGAATGCGGCGATGCAAAAACAAGTAATTTTTTTCTAATAGGGTTTTTATTGTGCAAATGCAGGAAAACATATAAAACCTTTACATATTTGGTATCCCCGTTATCGTGCCGACCCATAGAATAAAGGTGACATGTTATTTACGCTTCATAGTAAACGGCGTAAATTTATAACGTGAAAATTAATGCTGGAATAGCTGCTTATTTTCAATTTTCTCCTAAAATAAAGTTAATAAAAGTTAATCAATATATTATAAGCATCTAAAAATGGTGCAATTACAAAATACAACTCGTCCCGCAAAAAACAAGCCCTTATACGGCGATGTCCACGGAATAAAAAAAAAGTTACGACTCTTGGAATGCGACCGTGAAAAAACAAAAAATAATCCTTGGTGATTAACGTGCAAAATGGCCCGGTCATTAAGGGGTTAAGCAGGACCTGCTGTGTTATTTTTTGTTGTTTTTTTAACCACATTCCTCCCCTTATACTTGGCGTCCTCCAGATTCCAACGCTGTCTTTTTCTTTTTTGCCCCCCTCCATGTTGTTCCACTACAGCCCTTACTCCGTTTTGCACCTAACATATGCGTGTTGTAATTAAAGGTACAAAGAGGAGACACCATCTCTCCTCAGTAGGCGTTGCCTCACTTTTTGCTGTGACACTGTCCAATCAGAGCGGACCGCTTCACAGCGATGCAGAAAACCTGCTGATTTTGAGAAATTTCCTGCAGGTCTTTTGCATCGCTTTGAGGCTGTCCACTATGATTAGATAGCGTAACAGCAATGAGCGAGTCAACATCTACTGAGGAGAGAAAAGGTCTTCTCCTTTCTGTTACTCTTTAAGGTGGGGTTCCTCCTTAGTTCTACATTACAGTAACACGTCAGACAGTGTATTATACATAGTGCAGCACCTGAGGGAGCTGTGACTGCACATAGAAGTTCTCTACAAGGCGTTCTCTGAATCCGGACTATAAAGCTGTTACATTATTTAACCCGCACTGTGAACGCCGTAAAAAATAAAATAAAAAACAATGGAAAAATTGCTGTTTTCTGTTAATCCTGACTTAAAAAAAATTTGATAAAAAGTGATCAAAAAGTCGCATCTACTCTCAAATGGTACCAATAAAAACTGCAAGTCGTCCCGCAAAAAACAAGACCTTATACAGCTATGCCGACGCAAAAATAAAAAAGTTACAGCTCTTCGAATGTGACAATGGAAAAATCTAAAAAATGGCTTGGACATTAGGGCCCAGAATGCCAGCAGGGGGAAGGGGTTAAAGTGGAGGATGAAGAAGAAGAGCGGGTGAGGGGCGATCAACCGTGTAAGAGTGAAGTGGAGGAGGAAATTCCAGGAGGTGTTACTAGAGGTCAGTAATAATGAATTTAGAAAGTGAACTCCGTGGTTTATTAACTCCTTAACGCCGAAGGACGGATATATCCGTCCTCAGCAGCTGCTAGTTCGCGCAGGAGGACGGATATATCCGTCCTGTGATGGCGCGGGTACTGCCAGTGTACCCACGCGATCAGCGGCAGGAGCACGGCTGTTATACACAGCCTGGCTCCTGCTGCAACTGCCGGAATCGAAGCGCGCTCCGATTCCGGCAGTTTAACCCATTAAATGCCGCTGTCAATAGTGACAGCGGCATCTAATGTGTTTGACAGAGGGGGGAGCTCCCTCTGTCACCCGATCGGCGCCCCCGCAAACAAATCGCGGGTCGCCGTCGGGTTTCCATGACAGCCGGGGGTCTAACAAAGACGCCGGAGGCATGACCTAACAGGTTGCCTGTCAGTTTTACACTGACAGGCAATAATGCTTCGGTATTCTAAGTATACCAAAGCATTATATATGCGATCGGCACATCGCATAGTGACGTCCCCTGGTGGGACTTAAAAAAAATATGTCAATCAGTTAAATAAAGTTTGTTGAAAAAAAAAAATAATTACAGTCAAAATCAAATAAAACTACTTTTTTTCCCAAAAAGTGGTTTTATTCAGTAAAAGTGTCAAAACAAATCACACATACACATATATGGTATCCCCGCGATCGTAACAACTTGACCAATAAAATGAACACATTAATTAAACCGCCGGATGAACGGCGTCCAAAAAAACTGAAAAAAACAACGGCAAAATTCTCTCTTTTCTCCCATTCCCCCCATAAAAAATAAAATAAAAATTAATCTATAAGTTCTATGTACCCCAAAATAGTACTAATGAAAACTACGCATTGGCCCGCAAAAATCAAGCCCACATACGGCCACATCGACGGAAAAATAAAAACATTACGTCTCTTGGAATGCGGCGATGCAAAAACAAGTAATTTTTTTCTAAAAGGGTTTTTATTGTGCAAATGCAGGAAAACATATAAAACCTTTACATATTTGGTATCCCCGTTATCGTGCCGACCCATAGAATAAAGGTGACAAAGCATTAGTGAGGCCTCATCTAGAATATGCAGTTCAGTTCTGGGCTCCAGTTCATAGAAAGGATGCCCTGGAGTTGGAAAAAATACAAAGAAGAGCAACGAAGCTAATAAGGGGCATGGAGAATTTAAGTTATGAGGAAAGATTGAAAGAATTAAACCTATTTAGCCTTGAAAAAAGAAGACTAAGGGGGGACATGATTAACTTATATAAATATATTAATGGCACATACAAAAAATATGGTGAAATCCTGTTCCTTGTAAAACCCCCTCAAAAAACAAGGGGGCACTCCCTCCGTCTGGAGAAAAAAAGGTTCAAGCTGCAGAGGCGACAAGGCTTCTTTACAGTGAGAACTGTGAATTTATGGAATAGCCTACCGCAGGAGCTGGTCACAGCAGGGACAGTAGATGGCTTTAAAAAAGGGTTAGATAATTTCCTAAAACAAAAAAATATTAGCTCCTATGTGTAGAAATTTTTCCTTCCCTTTTCCCTTCCCTTGGTTGAACTTGATGGACATGTGTCTTTTTTCAGCCGTACTAACTATGTAACTATGTAACTATGTTATTTACGCTTCATAGTAAACGGCGTAAATTTATAACGTGAAAATTAATGCTGGAATAGCTGCTTATTTTCAATTTTCTCCTAAAATAAAGTTAATAAAAGTTAATCAATATATTATAAGCATCTAAAAATGGTGCAATTACAAAATACAACTCGTCCCGCAAAAAACAAGCCCTTATACGGCGATGTCCACGGAATAAAAAAAAAGTTACGACTCTTGGAATGCGACCGTGAAAAAACAAAAAATAATCCTTGGTGATTAACGTGCAAAATGGCCCGGTCATTAAGGGGTTAAGCAGGACCTGCTGTGTTATTTTTTGTTGTTTTTTTAACCACATTCCTCCCCTTATACTTGGCGTCCTCCAGATTCCAACGCTGTCTTTTTCTTTTTTGCCCCCCTCCATGTTGTTCCACTACAGCCCTTACTCCGTTTTGCACCTAACATATGCGTGTTGTAATTAAAGGTACAAAGAGGAGACACCATCTCTCCTCAGTAGGCGTTGCCTCACTTTTTGCTGTGACACTGTCCAATCAGAGCGGACCGCTTCACAGCGATGCAGAAAACCTGCTGATTTTGAGAAATTTCCTGCAGGTCTTTTGCATCGCTTTGAGGCTGTCCACTATGATTAGATAGCGTAACAGCAATGAGCGAGTCAACATCTACTGAGGAGAGAAAAGGTCTTCTCCTTTCTGTTACTCTTTAAGGTGGGGTTCCTCCTTAGTTCTACATTACAGTAACACGTCAGACACTGTATTATACATAGTGCAGCACCTGAGGGAGCTGTGACTGCACATAGAAGTTCTCTACAAGGCGTTCTCTGAATCCGGTCATGCACTAGGCTTAGCATCAGATTTTGGGGGGCAGCGGCTGCGATTAACAGCTGCACTCTAGGCCGAGATCTAGGAAAGCTCAGTTCAACCACTTAAAGAGAATGTGTCATCAGAAAATGATCTATTGTTTAAATCAAGTTTCTGTTAAACATATTTTTTATGATTTTTTGGTGGGTTTTTTTTATATTATTTTTTTTATGTCTTTATCTAATCTTGCAGTTTTCCCTCTGGCCAATGAGTCTCATAGTAGACTGCTCCTTACAGTTCTCAACAGTCATCTCATTATCATCACAGGCAGGATTACACTGACAGGTAACACCTATATATGTAGATAACAAAGAATCCACCATTCATAATAGACTGACCCTTCCTGTTCTGTAGAGATCATTTCTCAGCAGTCATCTCATTATCATCACAGGCAGGATTACACTGACAGGTAACATCTATATATAGATAATACAGAATCCACCATTCATAATGGACTGACCCTTTCTGTTCTGTATAGATCACTTCTCATCACACCTCTCATTATCATCACAGGCAGGATTACACTGACAGATAACATCTATATATGTAGATAACAAAGAATCCACCATTCATAATAGACTGACCCTTCCTGTTCTGTAGAGATCATTTCTCAGCACTCATCTCATTATCATCACAGGCAGGATTACACTGACAGGTAACATCTATATATAGATAATACAGAATCCACCATTCATAATGGACTGATCCTTCCTGTTCTGTAGAGATCATTTCTCAGCAGTCATCTCATTATCATCACAGGCAGGATTACACTGACAGGTAACATCTATATATAGATAATACAGAATCCACCATTCATAATAGACTGATCCTCCCTGTTCTGTAGAGAACATTTCTCAGCACTCATCTCATTATCGTCACAGGCAGGATGAGGGTATGTGCACATGACCTCTTTTCAGACGTAATTGAGGCATTTTATGCCTCGAATTACGCCTGAAAAGACGGTTACAATACTTCGGTAAACATCTGCCCATTGCCTGCAATGGGTCTTACGATGTTCTGTGCAGACGAGCTGTCATTTTACGCGTCGCTGTCAAAATACGGCGCGTAAAATGACGGCTCGTCAAAAGAAGTACAGGACACTTCTTGGGACGTTTTTGGAGTTGTTTTCTCATAAACAGCTCCGTATTTTCAGACTTATTTTGTTAATCTTGTGAACATACCCTTACACTGACAGGTTACATCTATATATAGATATCACAGGATCCACCATCCATAATAGACTGATCCTCCCTGTTCTGTAGAGATCACTACTCAGCATACATCTCATTATCACCACAGGCAAGATTACACTGACAGGTAACATCTATATTTAGATAACACAGGATCCACCATCCATAATAGACTGACCCTTCCTGTTCTGTAGAGATCACTTCTCAGCATACATCTCATTATCATCACAGGTAGGATTACACTGACAGGTAATATATATATATATATATATATATATACACACACACACACACACACACTATATATTTATATATACACATACACTATATATATATATATATATATATATATATATAGTGAAGGAAATATGTATTTGATCCCTTGCTGATTTTGTAAGTTTGCCCACTGTCAAAGTCATGAACAGTCTAGAATTTTTAGGCTAGGTTAATTTTACCAGTGAGAGATAGATTATATAAAAAAAAAAGAAAATCACATTGTCAAAATTATATATATTTATTTGCATTGTGCACAGAGAAATAAGTATTTGATCCCCTACCAACCATTAAGAGTTCAGCCTCCTCCAGACAAGTTACCCGCTCCAAATCAACTTGGTGCCTGCATTATAGACAGCTGTCTTACATGGTCACCTGTATAAAAGACTCCTGTCCACAGACTCAATTAATCAGTCTAACCCTTACCTCTACAACATGGGCAAGACCAAAGAGCTTTCTAAGGATGTCAGGGACAAGATCATAGACCTGCACAAGGCTGGAATTGGCTACAAAACCATAAGTAAGACGCTGGGTGAGAAGGAGACAACTGTTGGTGCAATAGTAAGAAAATGGAAGACATACAAAATGACTGTCAATCGACATCGATCTGGGGCTCCATGCAAAATCTCACCTCGTGGGGTATCCTTGATCCTGAGGAAGGTGAGAGCTCAGCCGAAAACTACACGGGGGGAACTTGTTAATGTTCTCAAGGCAGCTGGGACCACATTCACCAAGAAAACCATTGGTAACACATTACCCCGTAATGGATTAAAATCCTGCAGTGCCCGCTTGGTCCCCCTGCTCAAGAAGGCACATGTACAGGCCCGTCTGAAGTTTGCAAATGAACATGTGGATGATTCTGAGAGTGATTGGGAGAAGGTGCTTTGGTCAGATGAGACTAAAATTGAGCTCTTTGGCATTAACTCAACTCGCCGTGTTTGGAGGAAGAGAAATGCTGCCTATGACCCAAAGAACACCATCCCCACTGTCAAGCATGGAGGTGGAAACATTATGTTTCGGGGGTGTTTCTCTGCTAAGGGCACAGGACTACTTCACCACATCAATGGGAGAATGGATGGAGCCATGTACCGTCAAATCCTGAGTGACAACCTCCTTCCCTCCACCAGGACATTAAAAATGACTCGTGGCTGGGTCTTCCAGCACGACATTGCCCTGAAACATACAGCCAAGGCAACAAAGGAGTGGCTCAAAAAGAAGCACATTAAGGTCATGGAGTGGTGGCCTTGCCAGTCTCCAGACCTTAATCCCATCGAAAACTTATGGAGGGAGCTGAAGATCCGAGTTGCCAAGCGTCAGCCTCAAAATTTTAATGATTTACAGATGATCTGCAAAGAGGAGTGGGCCAAAATTCCATCTAACATGTGTGCAAACCTCATCATCAACTACAAATAACGTCTGACTGCTGTGCTTGCCAACAAGGGTTTTGCCACCAAGTATTAAGTCTTGTTTGCCAAAGGGATCAAATACTTATTTCTCTGTGCACAATGCAAATAAATATATATAATTTTGACTATGTGATTTTCTGTTTTTTTTTAATATAATCTATCTCTCACTTGTAAAATTAACCTATCCTAAAAATTCTAGACTGTTCACTGTTTTACAGTGGGCAAACTTACAAAATCAGCAAGGGATCAAATACTTATTTCCTTCACTGTAGATAATGCAAGATCCACCATTTATAATAGACTGATCCTTCGTGTTTTGTGGAGATCACTTCTCAGCAATCATCTCATTATCATCACAGGCAGGATTAAGGTCTTATTACACGGCCCTGACAAGGACCGTGTAGACGACTGCCGATCAATGAGACAGCTTGTTGATTGGCGCTCATTTGCTCCTGTCACAAGGAGCTATATATGGGACCGACAACTCGTTACTCCGATCACTCGTCCCCATACATTAATATCATGTCGGTAGCACGGCTCAGGGAGATGAGCTACCGACAACGATAATATTTTGGTTTTCAAAAACGATACGATCATCTGCTGATCGCTCCCCTGTTTACACAGGGCAATTATCGGCAACGAGCGTTCTATGAATGACTGTTTGCCTGATAATTGGCCCATGTAAAAGGGCCTTTACACTGACTGGTATCACCTATATATAGATAACACAGGATACACCATTGACAATAGGTGATGGACACCGCTCCCCTCCTTCTGCTCAATGGCGGATTATAATAGGAGCGGTTCGGGCGGCCGCCCGGGACCCGAGGCTCCCAGGGGGCCCATCGCCGCCTGAACCTCACACAATCTTAAAAAACTATGCTTCGCTGCTAGCTTCCGCTCTGTCCCGCTTCCAACTGAATCTGTGTCCGCAGGACGCAGATTCAGTTGGGTTGAATGCTGGAGCCTCGCTCCAGCATTCACTCTGCCGTGAGCGGCTCGGTGCAGGCAGGCGTGATGTAGTGACATCATCGCGCCTGTCTGCACGGAGTCACTCACGTGACAGTGCAGAGGAGGAGAAGCATCCCCCACCGCCGTGGGAACCGGGATAGGTAAGTAATTATGTTATTTTTATTTATTAGGTACGTACAAATGGAGGCATTATAATGTGTCACAGCTATGGGGCATTATACTGTGTAGCAGTTATGGGGACATTATACTGTGTCACAGCTATGGGGCATTATACTGTATAGCAGCTATGGAGGCATTATACTGTGTAGCAGCTATGGGGGCATTATACTGTGTAGCAGCTATGGAGGCATTATACTGTGTCGCAGCTATGGGGGCATTATACTGTGTAGCAGCTATGGAGGCATTATACTGTGTCACAGCTATGGGGGCATTATACTGTGTCACAGCTATGGAGGCATTATACTGTGTAGCAGCTATGGAGGCATTATACTGTATAGCAGCTATGGAGGCATTATACTGTGTCACAGCTATGGGGGCATTATACTGTGTCACAGCTATGGAGGCATTATACTGTGTAGCAGCTATGGAGGCATTATACTGTGTAGCAGCTATGGGGGCATTATGCTGTGTCGCAGCTATGGAGGCATTATACTGTGTCACAGCTATGGAGGCATTATACTGTATAGCAGCTATGGGTGCATTATACTGTGTCGCAGCTATGGAGGCATTATACTGTGTAGCAGCTATGGGGGCATTATACTGTGTAGCAGCTATGGAGGCATTATACTGTGTAGCAGCTATGGGGGCATTATACTGTGTAGCAGCTATGGAGGCATTATACTGTGTAGCAGCTATGGAGGCAATATACTGTGTAGCAGCTATGGAGGCATTATACTGTGTAGCAGCTATGGAGGCATTATAATGTGTCACAGCTATGGAGGCATTATACTGTGTCACAGCTATGGGGACATTATACTGTGTAGCAGCTATGGGGGCATTATACTGTGTAGCAGCTATGGAGGCATTATACTGTATAGCAGCTATGGAGGCATTATACTGTGTAGCAGCTATGGAGGCATTATACTGTGTAGCAGCTATGGAGGCATTATACTGTGTAGCAGCTATGGGGGCATTATACTGTGTCACAGCTATGGGGCATTATACTGTATAGCAGCTATGGAGGCATTATACTGTGTCACAGCTATGGGGGCATTATACTGTGTCACAGCTATGGAGGCAATATACTGTATAGCAGCTATGGAGGCATTATACTGTGTCACAGCTATGGAGGCATTATACTGTGTAGCAGCTATGGGGTATTATACTATGTAGCAGCTATGGAGGCATTATACTGTGTCACAGCTATGGGGGCATTATACTGTGTCACAGCTATGGAGACATTATACTGTGTAGCAGCTATGGAGGCACTATACTGTGTCACAGCTATGGGGGCATTATACTGTGTCACAGCTATGGAGACATTATACTGTGTAGCAGCTATGGGGGCATTATACTGTGTAGCAGCTATGGAGGCATTATAATGTGTCACAGCTATGGAGGCATTATACTGTGTAGCAGCTATGGAGGCATTATACTGTGTAGCAGCTATGGAGGCATTATACTGTGTAGCAGCTATGGGGGCATTATACTGTGTCACAGCTATGGGGCATTATACTGTATAGCAGCTATGGAGGCATTATACTGTGTCACAGCTATGGGGGCATTATACTGTGTCACAGCTATGGAGGCAATATACTGTATAGCAGCTATGGAGGCATTATACTGTGTCACAGCTATGGAGGCATTATACTGTGTAGCAGCTATGGGGTATTATACTATGTAGCAGCTATGGAGGCATTATACTGTGTCACAGCTATGGGGGCATTATACTGTGTCACAGCTATGGAGACATTATACTGTGTAGCAGCTATGGAGGCATTATACTGTGTCACAGCTATGGGGGCATTATACTGTGTCACAGCTATGGAGACATTATACTGTGTAGCAGCTATGGGGGCATTATACTGTGTAGCAGCTATGGAGGCATTATACTGTGTAGCAGCTATGGAGGCATTATAATGTGTCACAGCTATGGAGGCATTATACTGTGTCACAGCTATGGGGACATTATACTGTGTAGCAGCTATGGGGGCATTATACTGTGTAGCAGCTATGGAGGCATTATACTGTGTAGCAGCTATGGAGGCATTATACTGTGTAGCAGCTATGGGGGCATTATACGGTGTCACAGCTATGGAGGCATTATACTGTATAGCAGCTATGGAGGCATTATACTGTGTAGCAGCTATGGAGGCATTATACTGTGTAGCAGCTATGGGGCATTATACTGTGTAGCAGCAATGGGGGCATTATACTGTGTAGCAGCTATGGAGGCATTATACTGTGTAGCAGCTATGGGGGCATTATACTGTATAGCAGCTATGGAGGCATTATACTGTGTCACAGCTATGGGGGCATTATACTGTGTCACAGCTATGGGGGCATTATACTGTGTCACAGCTATGGAGGCAATATACTGTATAGCAGCTATGGAGGCATTATACTGTGTCACAGCTATGGAGGCATTATACTGTGTAGCAGCTATGGAGGCATTATACTGTGTAGCAGCTATGGAGGCATTATACTGTGTAGCAGCTATGGAGGCATTATACTATGTAGCAGCTATGGGGGCATTATACTGTGTCACAGCTATGGGGGCATTATACTGTGTCACAGCTATGGAGACATTATACTGTGTAGCAGCTATGGAGGCATTATACTGTGTCACAGCTATGGAGGCATTATACTGTGTAGCAGCTATGGGGGCATTATACTGTGTCACAGCTATGGAGGCAATATACTGTGTAGCAGCTATGGAGGCAATATACTGTGTAGCAGCTATGGGGGCTTTATACTGTGTAGCAGCTATGGAGGCATTATACTGTGTAGCAGCTATGGAGGCATTATACTGTGTAGCAGCTATGGAGGCATTATACTATGTAGCAGCTATGGAGGCATTATACTGTGTCACAGCTATGGGGGCATTATACTGTGTCACAGCTATGGAGACATTATACTGTATAGCAGCTATGGAGGCATTATACTGTGTCACAGCTATGGGGGCATTATACTGTGTCAAAGCTATGGAGACATTATACTGTGTAGCAGCTATGGGGGCATTATACTGTGTAGCAGCTATGGAGGCATTATACTGTGTAGCAGCTATGGAGGCATTATAATGTGTCACAGCTATGGAGGCATTATACTGTGTCACAGCTATGGGGACATTATACTGTGTAGCAGCTATGGGGGCATTATACTGTGTAGCAGCTATGGAGGCATTATACTGTGTAGCAGCTATGGAGGCATTATACTGTGTAGCAGCTATGGGGGCATTATACGGTGTCACAGCTATGGAGGCATTATACTGTATAGCAGCTATGGAGGCATTATACTGTGTAGCAGCTATGGAGGCTTTATACTGTGTAGCAGCTATGGAGGCATTATACTGTGTAGCAGCTATGGGGGCATTATACTGTGTCACAGCTATGGGGCATTATACTGTATAGCAGCTATGGAGGCATTATACTGTGTCACAGCTATGGGGGCATTATACTGTGTCACAGCTATGGAGGCAATATACTGTATAGCAGCTATGGAGGCATTATACTGTGTCACAGCTATGGAGGCATTATACTGTGTAGCAGCTATGGAGGCATTATACTGTGTAGCAGCTATGGAGGCATTATACTGTGTAGCAGCTATGGAGGCATTATACTATGTAGCAGCTATGGGGGCATTATACTGTGTCACAGCTATGGGTGCATTATACTGTGTCGCAGCTATGGAGGCATTATACTGTGTAGCAGCTATGGAGGCATTATACTGTGTAGCAGCTATGGAGGCATTATACTGTGTAGCAGCTATGGAGGCATTATACTGTGTAGCAGCTATGGAGGCATTATACTATGTAGCAGCTATGGGGGCATTATACTGTGTCACAGCTATGGGTGCATTATACTGTGTAGCAGCTATGGAGGCATTATACTGTATAGCAGCTATGGAGACATTATACTGTGTAGCAGCTATGGGGGCATTATAATGTGTCACAGCTATGGAGGCATTATACTGTATAGCAGCTATGGGGGCATTATACTGTGTCACAGCTATGGAGACATTATACTGTGTAGCAGCTATGGAGGCATTATACTGTGTCACAGCTATGGAGGCATTATACTGTGTAGCAGCTATGGGGGCATTATACTGTGTCACAGCTATGGAGGCAATATACTGTGTAGCAGCTATGGAGGCAATATACTGTGTAGCAGCTATGGGGGCTTTATACTGTGTAGCAGCTATGGAGGCATTATACTGTGTAGCAGCTATGGAGGCATTATACTGTGTAGCAGCTATGGAGGCATTATACTGTGTAGCAGCTATGGAGGCATTATACTGTGTCGCAGCTATGGAGACATTATACTGTGTCGCAGCTATGGAGGCATTATACTGTGTAGCAGCTATGGAGGCATTATACTGTGTAGCAGCTATGGGGGCATTTTACTGTGTATCAGCTATGGGGGCATTATACTGTGTCACAGCTATGGGGGCATTATACTGTGTCGCAGCTATGGAGGCATTATACTGTGTAGCAGCTATGGAGGCATTATACTGTGTAGCAGCTATGGGGGCATTATACTGTGTCACAGCTATGGGGGCATTATACTGTGTAGCAGCTATGGAGGCATTATACTGTGTAGCAGCTATGGGGGCATTATACTGTGTAGCAGCTATGGAGGCATTATACTGTGTCACAGCTATGGAGACATTATACTGTGTCGCAGCTATGGGGGCATTATACTGTGTAGCAGCTATGGGGGCATTATACTGTGTCACAGCTATGGAGGCATTATACTGTGTAGCAGCTATGGAGGCATTATACTGTGTAGCAGCTATGGAGGCATTATACTGTGTCACAGCTATGGAGACATTATACTGTGTCGCAGCTATGGGGGCATTATACTGTGTAGCAGCTATGGGGGCATTATACTGTGTCACAGCTATGGAGGCATTATACTGTGTAGCAGCTATGGGGGCATTATACTGTGTCGCAGCTATGGGGGCATTATACTGTGTCGCAGCTATGGGGGAATTATACTGTGTCGCAGCTATGGGGGCATTATACTGTGTCACAGCTATGGAGGCATTATACTGTGTAGCAGCTATGGAGGCATTATACTGTGTAGCAGCTATGGAGGCATTATACTGTGTCACAGCTATGGAGACATTATACTGTGTCGCAGCTATGGGGGCATTATACTGTGTAGCAGCTATGGGGGCATTATACTGTGTCACAGCTATGGAGGCATTATACTGTGTAGCAGCTATGGGGGCATTATACTGTGTCGCAGCTATGGGGGCATTATACTGTGTAGCAGCTATGGGGGCATTATACTGTGTAGCAGCTATGGGGCATTATACTGTGTAGCAGCTATGGAGGCATTATACTGTGTAGCAGCTATGGAGGCATTATACTGTGTAGCAGCTATGGGGGCATTATACTGTGTAGCAGCTATGGGGGCATTATACTGTGTAGCAGCTATGGAGGCATTATACTGTGTAGCAGCTATGGAGGCATTATACTGTGTAGCAGCTATGGAGGCATTATACTGTGTAGCAGCTATGGAGGCATTATACTGTGTCACAGCTATGGGGGCATTATACTGTGTCACAGCTATGGAGGCATTATACTGTGTCACAGCTATGGGGGCATTATACTGTGTCACAGCTATGGAGGCATTATACTGTGTAGCAGCTATGGGGGCATTATACTGTGTCACAGCTATGGGGACATTATACTGTGTCACAGCTATGGGGACATTATTCTGTGTAGGGTCAGCTAAGGGGAAAATTGTACTGTGTAGAGGCAGCTGTGAAGGGCATTATACTGTGGGGGCAGCTATGGTTGGCAATATACTGTGGGGGCAGCTATGGGGGACATTATACTGAGCAATTATAAGAGCTGCAGGTCCAAGGGGGAAGACGCTGTGTAGCACAATATACAAGGGGGGATTGTTGTATAGCACTATATAGAAGGGAGTGCTGTGTATCACTATATCTAAGGGGGATTGCTGTGTAGCACTATATACAAGAGGGGTAGGGCTACGTGACTCTATTTACAGAGGGGGAGGACTGTGTAGCGCTATTTACAGGGGGCTGTGTGTGGTGCTATCTACAGTGTTTGACACAATTATATTCAGGGGCGCAGTCTATGGTGCTATAATATTTAGGGGCTCAGTGTTTGTACTATTTTATTCAGGGGCGCAGTGTTTGGTGCTATTATATTTAGGGGCACAGTGTGTGGCACCATGATAATATTATCTTTGTTTATAGGTGTGGAAATGTTGGAAAAGTGAGGAGCCAAAGACATCTGAGTGGCAAATTCAGCAGAAATGGGTCATGGCCGGGAAAAGTCGTCATGAAGTCTGGACCGGATGGAGAAGAAAAGAGGAAAAAAACTACGTCGTCACCTGTGAGTCACTAGATAATCTGTCATCTCTACTGACATGTTTATTATGGGAAATCCTTGTATTTCACAAAGTCTTTGTGCAGTTCAGGACTGATAGACAAATAAGTGTTACTATTCCCCTTGTCAGGAGAATGTGTCCATACACGGTGCGATACTGTCAGCAATGGTTGGAGACTGTCAGTATGTGGGGACACAGTTTTTTGACAAGGGGAGTAGTAACACCCATTTGTTAATGTCTGGAAAAAAAGGAAGTGTTAACAATAGTTACAGGGCGGTCGGTGGAGAATGGGGGCCCAAGTTTGGATAACATCCCAGGGCCTATTGTCTACTTAATCCGCCACTGGTTCTGCTTCCGATTTTTCAGCTGAAAACATTGTGTGTGAACATACCCTTAGAACGATGAAAGTGAAGTGAATGACTTTTCAGTTGATCGGTTCCCACGCCGTGTATTTCAGACGTTTTTTTTGCACATTTTACGTGCCAAAAACCTCATAAAAAAAACGCTTAATTACACTTGATTTTGCGTGTTTGGGGGGATTTCTGTTTGTGTGTGTGTGTGTGCGTGTGTGTGTGCGTGTGTGTGCGTGTGTGTGTGTGTGTGTGTGTGTGTGTGTGGGGGGAGGTGCTCGCCGCTGATTCTTCAAAACAGCTGATAAGCGGCTATGAAGTATCAGCGGTGCCCGTGCACACTCCGCTCTGCTACACACACACACACACACAATCACAATGAGGGCAGGGCTTGTCCTGAGTGCACTGTCTCTTGTTATGGACAGAGTTATAGTCACATGAACCCCGTCTGTTGAACCGGTAACCTAGGTTCGATCACATGACAGAGGGGGATCATCAAAAACCCTGTGCACCCTCAGCCCGTCCATCCAGCCCTTTGCTGGTTATATCTGCTGGGAAAGCTGGGTGACCACCATTACTCCCTCCTACTGGAGTGTGTTTGGGGATGTGACTAATGAACCTCTCACACTCCAGTAGGAGAGGTAATGGTGGTCACCCAGCTTTCCCAGACCCCTGAACGGTAAATCTCTCTTGTTTTGCTGAGACTGTTTGGGAATGTGACTAATGAACCTCTCAGTCTCAGCACTACAAGGGGGATTTATCGTTAAAGAGTCTGTGAAAGCTGGGAGACCAACATTACCCCTCCTACTGGAGTGTGAGAGGTTCATTAGTCACATCCCCAAACACACTCCAGTAGGAGGGGTAATGGTGGTCACCCAGCTTTCCAAGACCCCTGAACGGTAAATCTCTCTAGTTGTGCTGAGACTGTTTGGGAATGTGACTAATGAACCTCTCAGTCTCAGCACAACAAGAGAGATTTATTGTTCAGGGGTCTGGGAAAGCTGGGTACCACACTAACAGTGGGCATATGTATATATGTATGTGTGTGTATGTATTTGTATTTATGTATGTGTGTGTATGTGTATATATGTATATGTGTGTATGGATGTGTATATATGTATGTGTATATATGTATGTGTGTGTATGTATGTGTATATATGTATGTGTGTGTATGTATGTGTATATATGTATGTATGTGTATATATGTATGTGTGTGTATGTGTATATATGTATGTGTGTGTATGTGTA
>NW_027464312.1:0-76422 GCF_050947455.1 Rhinoderma darwinii | reverse complement strand
GATATAATAGTGCTGGAGTGTTATAAGAGGAGCGGCTGATATCAGTCACACACATGATGTAATGTCTGGAGGATATAATAGTACTGGAGTGATATAAGAGGAGCGGCTGATATCAGTCACACATATGATGTAATGTGTCTGGAGGATATAATAGTACTGGAGTGATATAAGAGGAGCGCCTGATATCAGTCACATATGATGTAATGTCTCTGGGGGATATAATAGTGCTGGAGTGATATAAGAGGAGCGGCTGATATCAGTCACATATGATGTAATGTCTCTGGAGGATATAATAGTGCTGGAGTGATAGAGGAGCGGCTGATATCAGTCACACATATGATGTAATGTCTCTGGAGGATATAATAGTGCTGGAGTGTTATAAGAGGAGCGGCTGATATCAATCACACATATGATGTAATGTCTCTGGAGGATATAATAGTACTGGAGTGTTATAAGAGGAGCGGCTGATATCAGTCACATATATGATGTAATGTCTCTGGAGGATATAATAGTGCTGGAGTGATATAAGAGGAGCGGCTGATATCAGTCACATATGATGTAATGTCTCTGGAGGATATAATAGTGCTGGAGTGTTATAAGAGGAGCGGCTGATATCAGTCACATATGATGTAATGTCTCTGGAGGATATAATAGTGCTGGAGTGATATAAGAGGAGCGGCTGATATCAGTCACATATGATGTAATGTCTCTGGGGGATATAATAGTACTGGAGTGATATAAGAGGAGCGGCTGATATCAGTCACATATGATGTAATGTCTGGAGGATATAATAGTGCTGGAGTGATATAAGAGGAGCGGCTGATATCAGTCACATATATGATGTAATGTCTCTGGAGGATATAATAGTACTGGAGTGATATAAGAGGAGCGGCTGATATCAGTCACACATATGATGTAATGACTCTGGAGGATATAATAGTGCTGGAGTGATATAAGAGGAGCGGCTGATATCGGTCACATATGATGTAATGTCTGGAGGATATAATAGTACTGGAGTGTTATAAGAGGAGCGGCTGATATCAGTCACACATGATGTAATGCCTCTGGAGGATATAATAGTACTGGAGTGTTATAAGAGGAGCGGCTGATATCAGTCACACATATGATGTAATGTCTCTGGAGGATATAATAGTACTGGAGTGATATAAGAAGAGCGACTGATATCAGTCACACATATGATGTAATGTCTCTGGAGGATATAATAGTACTGGAGTGATATAAGAGGAGCGGCTGATATCAGTCACATATGATGTAATGTCTCTGGGGGATATAATAGTGCTGGAGTGATATAAGAGGAGCGGCTGATATCAGTCACACATATGATGTAATGTCTCTGGAGGATATAATAGTACTGGAGTGATATAAGAGGAGCGGCTGATATCAGTCACACATATGATGTAATGTCTCTGGAGGATATAATAGTGCTGGAGTGTTATAAGAGGAGCGGCTGATATCAGTCACACATATGATGTAATGTCTCTGGAGGATATAATAGTACTGGAGTGTTATAAGAGGAGCGGCTGATATCAGTCACACATATGATGTAATGTCTCTGGAGGATATAATAGTACTGGAGTGATATAAGAGGAGCAGCTGATATCAGTCACACATATGATGTAATGTCTCTGGAGGATATAATAGTACTGGAGTGATATAAGAGGAGCGGCTGATATCAGTCACACATATGATGTAATGTCTCTGGAGGATATAATAGTACTGGAGTGATATAAGAGGAGCGGCTGATATCAGTCACACATATGATGTCATGTCTCTGGAGGATATAATAGTGCTGGAGTGATATAAGAGGAGCGGCTGATATCAGTCACATATGATGTAATGTCTCTGGAGGATATAATAGTACTGGAGTGATATAAGAGGAGCAGCTGATATCAGTCACACACATGATGTAATGTCTCTGGAGGATATAATAGTGCTGGAGTGATATAAGAGGAGCAGCTGTTATCAGTCACACATATGATGTAATGTCTCTGGAGGATATAATAGTACTGGAGTGATATAAGAGGAGCGGCTGATATCAGTCACACATATGATGTAATGTCTCTGGAGGATATAATAGTGCTGGAGTGATATAAGAGGAGCGGCTGATATCAGTCACACATATGATGTAATGTCTCTGGAGGATATAATAGTACTGGAGTGATATAAGAGGAGCGGCTGATATCAGTCACATATGATGTAATGTCTCTGGAGGATATAATAGTACTGGAGTGTTATAAGAGGAGCGGCTGATATCAGTCACACATATGATGTCATGTCTCTGGAGGATATAATAGTGCTGGAGTGATATAAGAGGAGCAGCTGATATCAGTCACACACATGATGTAATGTCTCTGGAGGATATAATAGTGCTGGAGTGATATAAGAGGAGCAGCTGTTATCAGTCACACATATGATGTAATGTCTCTGGAGGATATAATAGTGCTGGAGTGATATAAGAGGAGCGGCTGATATCAGTCACACATATGATGTAATGTCTCTGGAGGATATAATAGTACTGGAGTGATATAAGAGGAGCGGCTGATATCAGTCACATATGATGTAATGTCTCTGGAGGATATAATAGTACTGGAGTGTTATAAGAGGAGCGGCTGATATCAGTCACATATGATGTAATGTCTCTGGAGGATATAATAGTACTGGAGTGATATAAGCGGAGCGGCTGATATCAGTCACACATATGATGTAATGTCTCTGGAGGATATAATAGTACTGGAGTGATATAAGAGGAGCGGCTGATATCAGTCACATATGATGTAATGTCTCTGGAGGATATAATAGTACTGGAGTGTTATAAGAGGAGCGGCTGATATCAGTCACACATATGATGTAATGTCTCTGGAGGATATAATAGTGCTGGAGTGATATAAGAGGAGCGGCTGATATCAGTCACATATGATGTAATGTCTGGAGGATATAATAGTACTGGAGTGAGAAAAGAGGAGCGGCTGATATCAGTCACATATGATGTAATGTCTCTGGAGGATATAATAGTACTGGAGTGATATAAGAGGAGCGGCTGATATCAGTCACACATATGATGTAATGTCTCTGGAGGATATAATAGTGCTGGAGTGATATAAGAGGAGCGGCTGATATCAGTCACATATGATGTAATGTCTGGAGGATATAATAGTACTGGAGTGATATAAGAGGAGCGGCTGATATCAGTCACATATGATGTAATGTCTCTGGAGGATATAATAGTACTGGAGTGATATAAGAGGAGCGGCTGATATCAGTCACACATATGATGTAATGTCTCTGGAGGATATAATAGTGCTGGAGTGATATAAGAGGAGCGGCTGATATCAGTCACACATATGATGTAATGTCTCTGGAGGATATAATAGTACTGGAGTGATATAAGAGGAGCGGCTGATATCAGTCACACATATGATGTAATGTCTCTGGAGGATATAATAGTGCTGGAGTGTTATAAGAGGAGCGGCTGATATCAGTCACACATATGATGTAATGTCTCTGGAGGATATAATAGTACTGGAGTGTTATAAGAGGAGCGGCTGATATCAGTCACACATATGATGTAATGTCTCTGGAGGATATAATAGTACTGGAGTGATATAAGAGGAGCAGCTGATATCAGTCACACATATGATGTAATGTCTCTGGAGGATATAATAGTACTGGAGTGATATAAGAGGAGCGGCTGATATCAGTCACACATATGATGTAATGTCTCTGGAGGATATAATAGTACTGGAGTGATATAAGAGGAGCGGCTGATATCAGTCACACATATGATGTCATGTCTCTGGAGGATATAATAGTGCTGGAGTGATATAAGAGGAGCGGCTGATATCAGTCACATATGATGTAATGTCTCTGGAGGATATAATAGTACTGGAGTGATATAAGAGGAGCAGCTGATATCAGTCACACACATGATGTAATGTCTCTGGAGGATATAATAGTGCTGGAGTGATATAAGAGGAGCAGCTGTTATCAGTCACACATATGATGTAATATCTCTGGAGGATATAATAGTGCTGGAGTGATATAAGAGGAGCGACTGATATCAGTCACATATATGATGTAATGTCTCTGGAGGATATAATAGTACTGGAGTGATATAAGAGGAGCGGCTGATATCAGTCACACATATGATGTAATGTCTCTGGAGGATATAATAGTACTGGAGTGTTATAAGAGGAGCGGCTGATATCAGTCACATATGATGTAATGTCTCTGGAGGATATAATAGTACTGGAGTGATATAAGAGGAGCGGCTGATATCAGTCACACATATGATGTAATGTCTCTGGAGGATATAATAGTGCTGGAGTGATATAAGAGGAGCGGCTGATATCAGTCACATATATGATGTAATGTCTCTGGAGGATATAATAGTACTGGAGTGTTATAAGAGGAGCGGCTGATATCAGTCACACATATGATGTAATGTCTCTGGAGGATATAATAGTACTGGAGTGATATAAGAGGAGCGGCTGATATCAGTCACATATATGATGTAATGTCTCTGGAGGATATAATAGTACTGGAGTGTTATAAGAGGAGCGGCTGATATCAGTCACATATATGATGTAATGTCTCTGGAGGATATAATAGTGCTGGAGTGATATAAGAGGAGCGGCTGATATCAGTCACACATGTGATGTAATGTCTCTGGAGGATATAATAGTGCTGGAGTGATATAAGAGGAGCGGCTGATATCAGTCACATATGATGTAATGTCTCTGGAGGATATAATAGTGCTGGAGTGTTATAAGAGGAGCGGCTGATATCAGTCACATATGATGTAATGTCTCTGGAGGATATAATAGTGCTGGAGTGATATAAGAGGAGCGGCTGATATCAGTCACATATGATGTAATGTCTCTGGGGGATATAATAGTACTGGAGTGATATAAGAGGAGCGGCTGATATCAGTCACATATGATGTAATGTCTGGAGGATATAATAGTGCTGGAGTGATATAAGAGGAGCGGCTGATATCAGTCACATATATGATGTAATGTCTCTGGAGGATATAATAGTACTGGAGTGATATAAGAGGAGCGGCTGATATCAGTCACATATGATGTAATGTCTCTGGAGGATATAATAGTGCTGGAGTGATATAAGAGGAGCGGCTGATATCGGTCACATATGATGTAATGTCTGGAGGATATAATAGTACTGGAGTGTTATAAGAGGAGCGGCTGATATCAGTCACACATATGATGTAATGCCTCTGGAGGATATAATAGTACTGGAGTGTTATAAGAGGAGCGGCTGATATCAGTCACACATATGATGTAATGTCTCTGGAGGATATAATAGTACTGGAGTGATATAAGAAGAGCGACTGATATCAGTCACACATATGATGTAATGTCTCTGGAGGATATAATAGTACTGGAGTGATATAAGAGGAGCGGCTGATATCAGTCACATATGATGTAATGTCTCTGGGGGATATAATAGTGCTGGAGTGATATAAGAGGAGCGGCTGATATCAGTCACACATATGATGTAATGTCTCTGGAGGATATAATAGTACTGGAGTGATATAAGAGGAGCGGCTGATATCAGTCACACATATCATGTAATGTCTCTGGAGGATATAATAGTGCTGGAGTGTTATAAGAGGAGCGGCTGATATCAGTCACACATATGATGTAATGTCTCTGGAGGATATAATAGTACTGGAGTGTTATAAGAGGAGCGGCTGATATCAGTCACACATATGATGTAATGTCTCTGGAGGATATAATAGTACTGGAGTGATATAAGAGGAGCAGCTGATATCAGTCACACATATGATGTAATGTCTCTGGAGGATATAATAGTACTGGAGTGATATAAGAGGAGCGGCTGATATCAGTCACACATATGATGTAATGTCTCTGGAGGATATAATAGTACTGGAGTGATATAAGAGGAGCGGCTGATATCAGTCACACATATGATGTCATGTCTCTGGAGGATATAATAGTGCTGGAGTGATATAAGAGGAGCGGCTGATATCAGTCACATATGATGTAATGTCTCTGGAGGATATAATAGTACTGGAGTGATATAAGAGGAGCAGCTGATATCAGTCACACACATGATGTAATGTCTCTGGAGGATATAATAGTGCTGGAGTGATATAAGAGGAGCAGCTGTTATCAGTCACACATATGATGTAATATCTCTGGAGGATATAATAGTGCTGGAGTGATATAAGAGGAGCGACTGATATCAGTCACATATATGATGTAATGTCTCTGGAGGATATAATAGTACTGGAGTGATATAAGAGGAGCGGCTGATATCAGTCACACATATGATGTAATGTCTCTGGAGGATATAATAGTACTGGAGTGTTATAAGAGGAGCGGCTGATATCAGTCACATATGATGTAATGTCTCTGGAGGATATAATAGTACTGGAGTGATATAAGAGGAGCGGCTGATATCAGTCACACATATGATGTAATGTCTCTGGAGGATATAATAGTACTGGAGTGATATAAGAGGAGCAGCTGATATCAGTCACACATATGATGTAATGTCTCTGGAGGATATAATAGTACTGGAGTCATATAAGAGGAGCAGCTGATATCAGTCACACATATGATGTAATGTCTCTGGAGGATATAATAGTGCTGGAGTGATATAAGAGGAGCGGCTGATATCAGTCACACATATGATGTAATGTCTCTGGAGGATATAATAGTACTGGAGTGATATAAGAGGAGCGGCTGATATCAGTCACACATATGATGTAATGTCTCTGGAGGATATAATAGTGCTGGAGTGATATAAGCGGAGCGGCTGATATCAGTCACACATATGATGTAATGTCTCTGGAGGATATAATAGTACTGGAGTGATATAAGAGGAGCGGCTGATATCAGTCACATATGATGTAATGTCTCTGGAGGATATAATAGTACTGGAGTGTTATAAGAGGAGCGGCTGATATCAGTCACACATATGATGTAATGTCTCTGGAGGATATAATAGTGCTGGAGTGATATAAGAGGAGCGGCTGATATCAGTCACATATGATGTAATGTCTGGAGGATATAATAGTACTGGAGTGATATAAGAGGAGCGGCTGATATCAGTCACATATGATGTAATGTCTCTGGAGGATATAATAGTGCTGGAGTGTTATAAGAGGAGCGGCTGATATCAGTCACATATGATGTAATGTCTCTGGAGGATATAATAGTGCTGGAGTGATATAAGAGGAGCGGCTGATATCAGTCACACATATGATGTAATGTCTCTGGAGGATATAATAGTGCTGGAGTGATATAAGAGGAGCGGCTGATATCAGTCACACATATGATGTAATGTCTCTGGAGGATATAATAGTACTGGAGTGATATAAGAGGAGCGGCTGATATCAGTCACATATGATGTAATGTCTCTGGAGGATATAATAGTACTGGAGTGATATAAGAGGAGCGGCTGATATCAGTCACACATATGATGTAATGTCTCTGGAGGATATAATAGTGCTGGAGTGATATAAGAGGAGCGGCTGATATCAGTCACACATATGATGTAATGTCTCTGGAGGATATAATAGTACTGGAGTGATATAAGAGGAGCGGCTGATATCAGTCACACATATGATGTAATGTCTCTGGAGGATATAATAGTACTGGAGTGTTATAAGAGGAGCGGCTGATATCAGTCACACATATGATGTAATGTCTCTGGAGGATATAATAGTACTGGAGTGATATAAGAGGAGCAGCTGATATCAGTCACACATATGATGTAATGTCTCTGGAGGATATAATAGTACTGGAGTGATATAAGAGGAGCGGCTGATATCAGTCACACATATGATGTAATGTCTCTGGAGGATATAATAGTACTGGAGTGTTATAAGAGGAGCGGCTGATATCAGTCACATATGATGTAATGTCTCTGGAGGATATAATAGTGCTGGAGTGATATAAGAGGAGCGGCTGATATCAGTCACACATATGATGTAATGTCTGTCTCTGGAGGATATAATAGTACTGGAGTGATATAAGAGGAGCGGCTGATATCAGTCACATATGATGTAATGTCTGGAGGATATAATAGTGCTGGAGTGATATAAGAGGAGCGGCTGATATCAGTCACATATATGATGTAATGTCTCTGGAGGATATAATAGTGCTGGAGTGATATAAGAGGAGCGGCTGATATCAGTCACATATGATGTAATGTCTCTGGAGGATATAATAGTGCTGGAGTGATATAAGAGGAGCGGCTGATATCAGTCACACATATGATGTAATGTCTGTCTCTGGAGGATATAATAGTACTGGAGTGATATAAGAGGAGCGGCTGATATCAGTCACATATGATGTAATGTCTGGAGGATATAATAGTGCTGGAGTGATATAAGCGGAGCGGCTGATATCAGTCACACATATGATGTAATGTCTCTGGAGGATATAATAGTACTGGAGTGTTATAAGAGGAGCGGCTGATATCAGTCACATATGATGTAATGTCTCTGGAGGATATAATAGTACTGGAGTGTTATAAGAGGAGCGGCTGATATCAGTCACATATGATGTAATGTCTCTGGAGGATATAATAGTGCTGGAGTGTTATAAGAGGAGCGGCTGATATCAGTCATATATGATGTAATGTCTCTGGAGGATATAATAGTGCTGGAGTGATATAAGAGGAGCGGCTGATTTTAGAATAGTGACAACTACTCTGGATGTGACTGGAGTATAGACATGATGTTAGCAGTAGATTAGTGTCTGCAGCTCTGGATGTGACTGGAGTATACACATAACGTGAGCAGTAGTACAGTAGGGAGTAGTTTCTCAGTGTTATTTGGGGAGGCTTCTGGTTGGTGGGAGTTGTAGTCTTGATTTTGGTCCCTTTCATTCTTCATGTTTTCTTCGGCGATTGCAGCGTAGGAGACCCCCCCCCCCCTGAGGATGAGGACCGGTCGTGGGTCTGCTCTGTCCCTCTCTACATGTGGGGTCGGGGTCCTTCCGTTCGCTGGTGTCTCAGGGGCTCCTGGACCATCACCTGCAGATTCTTCATCCTGAATATTCCTGAGTCCCACGATCTAAACCCTTTCCTTCCTCCCATCCAATCATTCTACCTGTTTTGCGGGGACGCTCATTCCTCCGGATCGCCTGTGCGTGCCGCGCTCATTAATACGGCTAACATCGGGGGAGGGTCGGTAACATCGTATAGCGGAGCTCTCCATGTTACATTTCTAGATCCCTGTTCCATCTTCACCCCCTCCCCTCCTCTATAGCCTCCATTGTTATCATCACTCCTCCCCCTCCTCTATAGCCCCCATTATTATCTTCACTCCTGCCCCTCCTCTATAGCCCCCATTATTATCTTCACCCACTCCCCTCCTCTATAGCCTCCATTATTATCTTCACTCCTGCCCCTCCTCTATAGCCCACATTATTATCTTCACTCCTGCCCCTCCTCTATAGCCCCCATTAATATCTTCACCCACTCCCCTCCTCTATAGCCTCCATTGTTATCTTCGCCCCCTCCCCTCTTCTATAGCCCCCATTATTATCTTCACCCCCTCCCCTCCTCTATAGCCCCCATTATTATCTTCACCCACTCCCCTCCTCTATAGCCTCCATTGTTATCTTTGCCCCCTCCCCTCCTCTATAGCCCCCATTATTATCTTCACCCACTCCACTCCTCTATAGCCTCCATTGTTATCTTTGCCCTCTCCCCTCCTCTATAGCCTCCATTGCTATCTTCGCCCCCTCCCCTCCTCTATAGCCCCCATTATTATCTTCACTCCCTCCCCTCCTCTATAACCCCCATTATTATCTTCACCCACTCCCCTCCTCTATAGCCTCCATTGTTATCTTCCCCCCATCCCCTCCTCTATAGCCCCCATTATTATCTTCACCCACTCCCCTCCTCTATAGCCCCCATTATTATCTTCACCCCCTCCCCTCCTCTATAGCCTCCATTGTTATCTTCGCCCCCTCCCCTCCTCTATAGCCCACATTATTATCTTCACCCACTCCCCTCCTCTAGCCTCCATTGTTATCTTCACCCCCTCCCCTCCTCTATAGCCCCCGTTGTTATATTAACCCCTCCCCCTCTTCTATAGCCTCCATTGTTATCTTCACCGCCTCCCCTCCTCTATAGCCTCCATTGTTATCTTCACCCCCTCCCCCTCCTCTATAGACCCCATTGTTATATTCACCCCTCCCTCTCTTCTATAGCCCCCATTGTTATCTTCACCCCTCCCCCTCCTCTATAGCCTCCATTGTTATCTTCACCGCCTCCCCTCCTCTATAGCCTCCATTGTTATCTTCACCCCTCCCCTCCTCTATAGCCCCTGTTGTTATATTAACCCCTCCCCCTCTTATATAGCCTCCATTATTATCTTCACCGCCTCCCCTCCTCTATAGCCTCCATTGTTATCTTCACCCCCTCCCCCTCCTCTATAGCCCCATTGTTATATTCACCCCTCCCCCTCTTCTATAGCCCCCATTGTTATCTTCACCCCTCCCCCTCCTCTATAGCCTCCATTGTTATCTTCACCCCCTCCCCCTCCTCTATAGCCTCCATTGTTATCTTCACCCCCTCCCCCTCCTCTATAGCTTCCATTGTTATCTTCACCCCTCCCCCTCCTCTATAGCCTCCATTGTTATCTTCACCCCCTCCCCTCCTCTATAGCCCCCATTGTTATCTTCACCCCTCCTCTATAGCCCCCATTGTTATCTTCACCCCTCCTCTATAGCCCCCATTATTATCTTCACCCCTCCTCTATAGCCCCCATTGTTTTCTTCTGCCTCCCCCCGCAGGGCTCTATAGACATTGGCACTGCTCAGTGTCTCAGCCTTGGGCCCCCAATAGACGGCCACTTCTCTCTATGGATAGTGTATACACCGGCCTGGAGCATTATAACTATATAGCGATCCAGTCACAAGGGCTCAGGGCCGTTCCCACCACATGGGATGCTGGGAGTAGTACACGCCACCCCATAACATGGCATGATTAATTACCCCGCTGACAACTCTCTTCCCGTCAGTTGTCAGTCTCCTCCCATTGTCGGTGTTCGGTGGATTGTTGCATGTTCCTCGGGGGCTTCTTGGCCGTCTTTTATCTTCTCCTTTCTCATTTACAGTAAGAACAGGTTTTCGGTGGCGTACGCCGGACAGAAGCCATGGCTGCTCAACGCCACCGTGGAGGAGAACATCACGTTTGGGAGTCCATTCAGCAAGCACAGGTAACCACCCGAATCCATGTGGCCTGAGCTGCGCCCTGTGCCCAGTGTTGGGCTTCATGTACAGTTCTGTGGGGCTCCACTGTACCCCCAAATGTCTCTGATGTCACACAGACTCATACCGAGGGATTTCTGGCGGGTTCCATGTGAATGAGTGTCTAGAGCTCCATAGTACGAACCGTAGGGACTCCACGCGCCTCCATAAAGGCTCTAAATCTGAGCTGCGTAGCATTGTGGGAGATGTAGTGTTTTCTAATCATTACTACTGTCATACACGACCTCTCCCATGTCTATGGCTAATACAGGCTGGAGGGCTGGTACGATCGGATCCTGTCGTTTCCGTTTTCGCGGCGGTCTCCAGTGACCTCGTTTTCCTGGTTTATAAGGACTGAATCCCTATTTTTCTATTCCGTAGATATAAAGCGGTGACTGACGCCTGCTCCCTACAGCCGGATATCGACCTCCTGCCATTCGGGGATCAAACCGAAATTGGAGAACGGGTAAAGTGACTCCGTGGACGAGTGCGCTGCGGGGGAGGGGAGCCGCTCCTCGTATTAGGGATCATATCGTACATCGCAGTACAATGAAACTTTCTGCCGCAGTGTAATAGACTTTGTGCTTCAATTCCTCAGCGTTTCCAAGTCCTCTGCTTGCTGCCACTGAATGGTAATATTGATTATTTACATCCAGAGGTTGAGAACCCATCCTGACCTAATACTTCTCACAGCTGAAAGCTTGTTACAGTGTATCAGTGTAGTCAATGCTCTGAGCAGCAGCACAATCTCTCTCCCGTTCTAATGGTTTGCTACAATGTATCAGTGTCAGGATTATCTAGACTGGATACTATTGTAGCGAACGCCCAGCCTTGACCAGTGTTATATCTGAATGGTTTGGTGCAATGTATCGTTGTAGATAATCCTCTGTAAATAGTAGCACAAATCTCTCTTCTGCCTTGAGCTCCAGGGGTTATATTACAGCTCTTGCCTACACTGATACAGTGTAGCAAACCCTCAGCTGTGTGCGAAGGACAAGGTCTTGACAGGATTTCAATCTCTGGATGTTAACAAGAATGTTCCCATTCACTGACTGCAAGCCAAGATCTTGAAAACAGGGAGGAATTGAAAGACACTCTATTAGACGGTTGCAGATCTCAGGGGATCTCTCTGTGCCGCTTTTTCCTGGTCTATAATTGACAGATCGTTATAATCTGTCCGGCCCCCGCGTCGCTCTGGACGGGAAATATTTCTACAAATCCTGAAAACTGTAAAGATGAAAAGAGAGAAAACATAAATATACGATCAGCCCCTCCCCCATATATACCCCCATTATATACCCCCCCATTATATACCCCCATTATATACCCCCCATTATATACCCCCATTATATACCCCCCATTATATACCCCATTATATACCCTCCATTATACACCCCATTATATACCCCCATTATACACCCCATTATATACCCTCCATTATACACCCCCATTATATACCCTCCATTATACACCCCATTATACACCCCATTATATACCCCCATTATATACCCCCCATTATATACCCCCCATTATATCCCTCCATTATATACCCCCCATTATATACCCCCATTATATACCCCCATTATATACCCCCCATTATACACCCCCATTATACACCCCCATTATATACCCCCCCATTATATACCCCCCATTATATACCCCCATTATATACCCCCCATTATATACCCCCATTATATACCCCCCATTATATACCCCCATTATATACCCCCATTATATACCCCCCATTATATACCCCCATTATATACCCCCATTATATACCCCCATTATATACCCCCCCATTATATACCCCCCATTATATACCCCCATTATATACCCCCATTATATACCCCCATTATATACCCCCATTATATACCCCCCATTATACACCCCCCATTATATACCCCCCCATTATATACCCCCCCATTATATACCCCCATTATATACCCCCATTATACACCCCCATTATATACCCCCATTATATACCCCCATTATACCCCCACATTATATACCCCCATTATATACCCCCCATTATATACCCCCCCATTATATACCCCCCATTATATACCCCCCATTATATACCCCCCATTATATACCCCCATTATATACCCCCATTATACACCCCATTATATACCCTCCATTATATACCCCCATTATATACCCCCCATTATATACCCCCCATTATATCCCTCCATTATATACCCCCCATTATATACCCCCATTATATACCCCCATTATATACCCCCCATTATACACCCCCATTATATACCCCCATTATATACCCCCCCATTATATACCCCCCATTATATACCCCCATTATATACCCCCATTATATACCCCCCATTATATACCCCCATTATATACCCCCATTATATACCCCCCATTATATACCCCCATTATATACCCCCATTATATACCCCCATTATATACCCCCCATTATACACCCCCATTATACACCCCCATTATATACCCCCATTATATACCCCCCCATTATATACCCCCCATTATATACCCCCCATTATATACCCCCATTATATACCCCCATTATATACCCCCATTATATACCCCCCATTATACACCCCCATTATATACCCCCATTATATACCCCCCCATTATATACCCCCCCATTATATACCCCCATTATATACCCCCATTATATACCCCCATTATACACCCCCATTATATACCCCCATTATATACCCCCATTATACCCCCACATTATATACCCCCATTATATACCCCCCATTATATACCCCCCATTATACACCCCCATTATACACCCCCCCATTATACACCCCCCCATTATATACCCCCCCATTATATACCCCCCCATTATATACCCCCCATTATATACCCCCCCATTATATACCCCCCCATTATATACCCCCCCATTATATACCCCCCATTATACCCCCCATTATATACCCCCCATTATATACCCCCCATTATATATACCCCATTATATACCCCCATTATATACCCCCCATTATATACCCCTTCATTATATACCCCCCCATTATATACCCCCCCATTATATACCCCCCATTATATACCCCCCATTATATACCCCCCCATTATATACCCCCCATTATATACCCCCCATTATATACCCCCCATTATATACCCCCCATTATATACCCCCCATTATATACCCCCCATTATATACCCCCCATTATATACCCCTCATTATATACCCCCCATTATATACCCCCCCATTATATACCCCCATTATATACCCCCCATTATATATCCCCCCATTATATACCCCCCATTATACAACCCCCATTATATACCTTCTATTACACCCCCCCATTATATACCCCCCATTATATACCCCCCATTATATACCCCCCATTATATACCCCCCATTATATACCCCCATTATATACCCCCCCATTATATACCCCCCATTATATACCCCCCATTATATACCCCCCATTATATACCCCCCCCATTATATACCCCCCATTATATACCCCCCATTATATAACCCCCATTATATACCTTCTATTACACCCCCATATTATATTACCCTCTATTAAATTCTTCCCATTATACCCCCCTATTAAACATCCTCCGTCTTATTTTATCCCCCCCTCCCGTTCGCTGGCGTGATAAATGATGGATCTCCGGACGTGTAAATGTTTATCAGCCGATCTCGCCCGCCATAAATGCTGCGACGCTCTCTCTGGGGCTGACGCCGCGGCGCGCGATCTGTATATCTGTGTATAGCGCGGTCTGTGTGTAGCGCGGTCTGTGTGTGGCGCGGTCTGTGTGTAGCGCGGTCTGTGTATAGCGCGGTCTGTGTATAGCGCGGTCTGTGTATAGCGCGGTCTGTGTGTAGCGCGGTCTGTGTGTAGCGCGGTCTGTGTGTATAGCGCGGTCTGTGTGTAGCGCGGTCTGTGTGTGGCGCGGTCTGTGTGTGGCGCGGTCTGTGTGTGGCGCGGTCTGTGTGTGGCGCGGTCTGTGTGTAGCGCGGTCTGTGTGTAGCGCGGTCTGTGTGTAGCGCGGTCTGTGTGTGTAGCGCGGTCTGTGTGTGTAGCGCGGTCTGTGTGTGTAGCGCGGTCTGTGTGTGTAGCGCGGTCTGTGTGTGGCGCGGTCTGTGTGTGGCGCGGTCTGTGTGTAGCGCGGTCTGTGTGTAGCGCGGTCTGTGTGTAGCGCGGTCTGTGTGTAGCGCGGTCTGTGTGTATAGCGCGGTCTGTGTGTAGCGCGGTCTGTGTGTAGCGCGGTCTGTGTGTAGCGCGGTCTGTGTGTGTAGCGCGGTCTGTGTGTGTAGCGCGGTCTGTGTGTGTAGCGCGGTCTGTGTGTGTAGCGCGGTCTGTCTGTAGCGCGGTCTGTGTGTGGCGCGGTCTGTGTGTGGCGCGGTCTGTGTGTGGCGCGGTCTGTGTGTGGCGCGGTCTGTGTGTGGCGCGGTCTGTGTGTAGCGCGGTCTGTGTGTAGCGCGGTCTGTGTGTAGCGCGGTCTGTGTGTATAGCGCGGTCTGTGTGTAGCGCGGTCTGTGTGTAGCGCGGTCTGTGTGTAGCGCGGTCTGTGTGTAGCGCGGTCTGTGTGTAGCGCGGTCTGTGTGTAGCGCGGTCTGTGTGTAGCGCGATCTGTGTGTAGCGTGATCTGTGTGTAGCGCGATCTGTGTGTAGCGCGATCTGTGTGTAGCGCGGTCTGTGTGTGTGGCGCGGTCTGTGTGTGTGGCGCGGTCTGTGTGTGGCGCGGTCTGTGTGTGGCGCGGTCTGTGTGTGGCGCGGTCTGTGTGTGGCGCGGTCTGTGTGTAGCGCGGTCTGTGTGTATAGCGCGGTCTGTGTATGGCGCGGTCTGTGTATGGCGCGGTCTGTGTGTGGCGCGGTCTGTGTGTGGCGCGGTCTGTGTGTAGCGCGGTCTGTGTGTATAGCGCGGTCTGTGTATGGCGCGGTCTGTGTATGGCGCGGTCTGTGTGTAGCGCGGTCTCTGTGTAGCGCTGTCTGTGTGTAGCGCGGTCTGTGTGTGTAGCGCGGTCTGTGTGTGTAGCGCGGTCTGTGTGTGTAGCGCGGTCTGTGTGTGTAGCGCGGTCTGTATGTAGCGCGGTCTGTGTATAGCGCGGTCTGGGTGTAGCGCGGTCTGTATATAGCGCGGTCTTTGTATAGCGCGGTCTTTGTGTGTAGCGCGGTCTGTGTGTATGGCGCGGTCTGTGTATGGCGCGGTCTGTGTGTGTAGCGCGGTCTGTGTGTATAGCGCGGTCTGTGTGTATGGCGCGGTCTGTGTGTGTAGCGCGGTCTGTGTGTGGCGCGGTCTGTGTGTGTAGCGCGGTCTGTGTGTGGCGTGGTCTGTGTGTGGCGCGGTCTGTGTGTGTAGCGCGGTCTGTGTGTAGCGCGGTCTGGGTGTAGCGCGGTCTGTGTGTAGCGCGGTCTGTGTGTATAGCGCGGTCTGTGTGTAGCGCGGTCTGTGTGTAGCGCGGTCTGTGTGTAGCGCGGTCTGTGTGTGGCGCGGTCTGGGTGTAGCGCGGTCTGTGTGTAGCGCGGTCTGTGTGTGGCGCGGTCTGTGTGTAGCGCGGTCTGTGTGTAGCGCGGTCTGGGTGTAGCGCGGTCTGTGTGTAGCGCGGTCTGGGTGTAGCGCGGTCTGGGTGTAGCGCGGTCTGGGTGTAGCGCGGTCTGGGTGTAGCGCGGTCTGGGTGTAGCGCGGTCTGGGTGTAGCGCGGTCTGGGTGTAGCGCGGTCTGTGTGTAGCGCGGTCTGTGTGTAGCGCGGTCTGTGTGTAGCGCGGTCTGTGTGTAGCGCGGTCTGTATATAGCGCGGTCTGTGTGTGTAGCGCGGTCTGTATATAGCGCGGTCTGTGTGTGGCGCGGTCTGTATATAGCGCGGTCTGTATATAGCGCGGTCTGTGTATATAGCGCGGTCTGTATATACTCCCGCTGTTTACATTCCTGCGGCTCCCGGCCGGGTCATTATTTCTGGCGCACGGATTGTTTGGACGCGCTCAGTGATAACATTTCCCCAGCGGCTGCCACTGAGGGGGGGCAGGGACTTGTCATGACGTCTCGTTCCTCTCTTTTCTGAAGGGGATCAATTTAAGTGGCGGACAGCGGCAGAGAATATGCGTGGCGCGAGCGCTGTATCAGAACACCGGCATCGTATTCCTGGTAAGACGGGTATAAATGTCTCTGCCCCTCCCCCATGCTGTCATCTGTATACATGTCCGCCTTTATACCTGTTTCTGGGAAAGCTGGGTAACATCAAATATGGCTGCCACTACAAAGACGAAGGGCGTCATCCAGCTTTCCCCGACCTCTGAATGTCACGCGTCCATATGGAAGATACTTCACTGCCCAGCTAGACAGATTTGTCATTCTTTATTTATAAACATATGTCTCAACAGGAAAATGGTTATGAGGGCTAGGTCACCAGCATGTGCGGATTTAAACCTCCCTTTGTCAGAATAGAAACTCCAAGATAATTATGAAAAACACTAGAAACAGGAGTCATGCACTATTGTAATACAATTTGCCAATGGCATAGAAAAATAATTTTTATTAGACAATACAAAATACATAGAGTTAAAAAAGACTACAAATCTGAAGACTGTACACCTCCCAAGTGATGAGGATGAACCTAAAGGAACCGCTCCTTGTATTGGCAGTTGCAGGAGGGAAGAACTTAACTAACAGATAGCAAATACTAACTAGGACTAAGGCAGAGAATACAAAAAAGTAATACTCGGTATAAAAGTTAGGGTATGCAAATGTAAGTAAGTACCAGCATACATACAGCCAGAGTCACAAAAGTAAACGAAGGTAAATATTGTGAATGGATTCCAAACTGAGCAAAACAGTATGTGCTCTCAAAGAATCCTCACAAAAATAGACAAAGTCTTCCCAGAATATTATCGCCACAAGAAAGGAGCAGGTAAATATGTACAGCACAGCATAGAGGGGTCTCTCTGTACTCTGGAAGATACTGAACTACAGGAACCATATGGGTTAGTAACACTCTATGCTGTGCTGTACATATTTACCTGCTCCTTTCTTGTGGCGATAATATTCTGGGAAGACTTTGTCTATTTTTGTGAGGATTCTTTGAGAGCACATACTGTTTTGCTCAGTTTGGAATCCATTCACAATATTTACCTTCGTTTACTTTTGTGACTCTGGCTGTATGTATGCTGGTACTTACTTACATTTGCATACCCTAACTTTTATACCGAGTATTACTTTTTTGTATTCTCTGCCTTAGTCCTAGTTAGTATTTGCTATCTGTTAGTTAAGTTCTTCCCTCCTGCAACTGCCATACAAGGAGCGGTTCCTTTAGGTTCATCCTCATCACTTGGGAGGTGTACAGTCTTCAGATTTGTAGTCTTTTTTAACTCTATGTATTTTGTATTGTCTAATAAAAATTATTTTTCTATGCCATTGGCAAATTGTATTACAATAGTGCATGACTCCTGTTTCTAGTGTTTTTCAGATTTGTCATTCTGTGGTCTGGGAAAGCTGGGTGACAACTACAATGGACACCATAAGGCTTCAAAATGGAACGATCACTCAGCTTTCCCAGAGTCCGGAAGGGCGGATCTGCCTAGATGTGCGGTGACACGGGGTCAGGGGATGTGATTGATTCTTCCTCTCCCTTCTCTTTCATTTACCCTGATGGTGGAATAATCCAGAAATCCCTCTAACCAACGCCTAACCTCTGACCCCACAGCCACTGACTTTAACCTCTGACCCTACCGCAGCCACTGACTTCAACCTCTGACCCTACCGCAGCCATTGACTTCAACCTCTGACCCTACCGCAGCCATTGACTTCAACCTCTGACCCCACCACAGCCACTGACCTTAACATCTGACCCCACCGCAGCCACTGACCTTAACCTCTGACCCCACCACAACCACTGACCTTAACCTCTGACCCCACCACAACCACTTACCGTAACCTCTGACCACACCACAACAACTTACCGTAACCTCTGACCCCACCACAACCACTGACCTTAACCTCTGACCCTACCGCAGCCACTGACCTTAACCTCTGACCCAACCGCAGCCACCGACTTTAACCTCTGACCCTACCGCAGCCATTGACTTCAACCTCTTACCCTACCGCAGCCACTGACCTTAACCTCTGACCCCACCACAGCCACTGACCTTAACCTCTGACCCCACCACAGCCACTGACCTTAACATCTGACCCCACCACAACCACTTACCTTAACATCTGACCCCACCACAACCACTGACCTTAACCTCTGACCCTACCGCAGCCACTGACCTTAACCTCTGACCCTACCGCAGCCACTGACTTCAACCTCTGACCCTACCGCAGCCATTGACTTCAACCTCTGACCCTACCGCAGCCATTGACTTCAACCTCTGACCCCACCACAGCCACTGACCTTAACATCTGACCCCACCACAACCACTGACCTTAACCTCTGACCCTACCGCAGCCACTGACCTTAACCTCTGACCCTACCGCAGCCACTGACTTCAACCTCTGACCCTACCGCAGCCATTGACTTCAACCTCTGACCCTACCGCAGCCACTGACCGTTCCTGCAATTCAGACCCTACCACAACAAGTAACCTGAACCTCACCCCTACACCTCAACTAATCCTTTAACCCCAACCCCTAATTCTAACATTCAAGCCCCTAATTTTAATCCAACCCTCTAACCTTAATCTAATCTCTAACATTTTTTACTCTAAAGGCCCCTTTACAGCGGCCAATTATGGGGCGAGCGCCGGGTCATCGGCTGATCGTGACGGTTTAAAAAAGTGAAATATTCCGGTTGTCGGCGGCTCATCTTGGCGTGTAAACAGGAGACGCGCCGCCGACATGATAATAAAGTAGGGACCGGAGTAACGAGCGCTCGTCCCCATCCAGAGCTCCGTGTGACGGGAGCAAATGAGCACCGATCATCCAGCTGTCTCGGTGATCGGCGCTCGCTGCACCGTCCAGGATGGACCTTAAGGGTATGTTCACATGGCCTATTTACGGACGTAAATCGGGCGTATTAACCCCCGAATTACGTCCGAAATTACGGCTTGAATGTGTTGACAAACATCTGCCCATTGAAAGCAATGGGCTGACGTTTGTCTGTTCACACGAGGCGTAATTTACGCGCCGCTGTCAAAAGACGGTGCGTAAATAGACGCCCGCGCCAAAGAAGTGACCTGTCACTTCTTGGGGTGTAATTGGAGCCGTTATTCATTGACTCTGTAATTTCGGCCGTTACGGACGCTGCCGTGTGAACAGACCCTCACTCTTAATCCTCTAAAATGAACCCCTGATAATTAATCCCAAACCTCTCCCCTAATCCCATCCACTAACCTCTTACCCAAACCTTAATCCCTTCCCCCGGCCCAGCTCCTCGGCTGCCCTTTCAGTAATCGTTGTATAGATGACGGGTTGTGCGGATTAACAAGAAGTGACCTGATAGTCCGGCACTCCGGTCCTCAGCGGGTCTATGGGGCATCGGGGGCCACACCCTCCAGGGCCACACAAGGTGATTCAGAGCGTCTGCACTGACGATGACAGGACTTTGTGTCATCATCTGAGGAGCCCCCAGAAGGTGCGGACCCCAATGCCAATCATCAAGTAAATATGAGCCTGTCCAACGGTCCGAACGTTCTGATAATCTGACACGTTGGTGGTCCGCGGGATGCCGGATTATCGGAATATTCCTGCGTTATTCTGTAACGAGCCCCATGATGGGGGGGGGGGCGAGTGACCCCATAAAACACTGACCCCTGATGTTCCCTTGTAGGATGATCCGTTCTCGGCTCTGGACATTCATCTCAGCGACCACCTGATGCAGGACGGGATCCTGAAGTTTCTGCAGGAGGCGAAGAGGACGGTGGTCCTGGTGACGCACAAGCTGCAGTACCTGACGCACGCCGACTGGGTAATGACCGCGCCGCCGCCAATCACAAACCTCAGCGACGAGGAAAGCTGCGTCACCCCCGGTGCCCGGCATTGCTGCAGAGTAGACCTAGCTGATACCACCGAGCAATAGCTGCTTCTGTAAATAACATGATAGGCTTTGTCTTACAATTCCTCACCATGATCATGATCTTTTGCTGCACTGATACATTGTAACAAAGCATTAGCTGTAGTCAGGACAGGTTTCCGCATCTGGATGTCAACGGTAAGTGTTTCCATTTGCTGTCAGCAAGCAGAGATCTTAAAAATGGTGCTTTAAATAAAAAGTAAAGTCTATGAGAAAGTTGCAGAATGTTTCCCGGATTCTGCTTTATACACAGGAGACCGGCCCGTCGCTTCTGTTAACCCTTCCATGGTTTATCGGTCACGTGACGTTCGTTGCTCTCGTCATGGTTTATCGGTCACGTGACGTTCGTTGCGCTCGTCATGGTTTATCGGTCACGTGACGTTCGTTGCTCTCGTCATGGTTTATCGGTCACGTGACGTTCGTTGCTCTCGTCATGGTTTATCGGTCACGTGACGTTCGTTTCTCTCGTCATGGTTTATCGGTCACGTGACGTTCGTTGTTCTCGTCATGGTTTATCGGTCACGTGACGTTCGTTGCTCTCGTCATGGTTTATCGGTCACGTGACGTTCGTTGCTCTCGTCATGGTTTATCGCTCAGGTCACGTGACGTTCGTTGCGCTCGTCATGGTTTATCGGTCACGTGACGTTCGTTGCTCTCGTCATGGTTTATCGGTCACGTGACGTTCGTTGCTCTCGTCATGGTTTATCGGTCACGTGACGTTCGTTGCTCTCGTCATGGTTTATCGGTCACGTGACGTTCGTTGCTCTCGTCATGGTTTATCGGTCACGTGACGTTCGTTGTTCTCGTCATGGTTTATCGGTCACGTGACGTTCGTTGCTCTCGTCATGGTTTATCGGTCACGTGACGTTCGTTGCGCTCGTCATGGTTTATCGGTCACGTGACGTTCGTTGCTCTCGTCATGGTTTATCGGTCACGTGACGTTCGTTGCTCTCGTCATGGTTTATCGGTCACGTGACGTTCGTTGCTCTCGTCATGGTTTATCGGTCACGTGACGTTCGTTGCTCTCGTCATGGTTTATCGGTCAGGTCACGTGACGTTCGTTGCTCTCGTCATGGTTTATCGGTCACGTGACGTTCGTTGCTCTCGTCATGGTTTATCGGTCAGGTCACGTGACGTTCGTTGCTCTCGTCATGGTTTATCGGTCACGTGACGTTCGTTGCTCTCGTCATGGTTTATCGGTCAGGTCACGTTCGTTGCTCTCGTCATGGTTTATCGGTCACGTTCGTTGCTCTCGTCATGGTTTATCGGTCACGTTCGTTGCTCTCGTCATGGTTTATCGGTCACGTGACGTTCGTTGCTCTCGTCATGGTTTATCGGTCACGTGACGTTCGTTGCTCTCGTCATGGTTTATCGGTCACGTGACGTTCGTTGCTCTCGTCATGGTTTATCGGTCAGGTGACGTTCGTTGCTCTCGTCATGGTTTATCGGTCACGTGACGTTCGTTGCTCTCATGGTTTATCGGTCACGTGACGTTCGTTGCTCTCGTCATGGTTTATCGGTCACGTGACGTTCGTTGCTCTCGTCATGGTTTATCGGTCATGTGACGTTCGTTGCTCTCGTTATGGTTTATCGGTCACGTGACGTTCGTTGCTCTCGTCATGGTTTATCGCTCAGGTCACGTGACGTTCGTTGCTCTCGTCATGGTTTATCGGTCATGTGACGTTCGTTGCTCTCGTCATGGTTTATCGGTCACGTTCGTCGCTCTCGTCATGGTTTATCGGTCACGTGACGTTCGTTGCTCTCGTCATTGCAGATCGTGGCGATGAAGGACGGCTTCGTTCTCAGGGAGGGGACCTTGAAGGATATTCAGAATAATGACAATGAACTTTACGAGCACTGGAAGACCTTGATGAATCGTCAGGACCAGGAGCTGGAGAAGGTAGGGTGAATCCCGGCTCTTAAAGGGATATTACACAGACATGCCAAAAGATTGCACGACCAATGGGCTGTCATGCGGCCAAACACTTCACGTGTATATCCTGCGCAATGATAGAGATCTCAGACCAGTGCAAACCCCTCCTTCATTCAGGGAATCATTGGGGTCCCGGTATATCGCCCTTCTGCCCCCCACCCCACTAATAGGACACCAGGTGATAGGTAAAGGTGGACTTCCCCTTTAATCCCCAACATTTGTAATATGACTGGTTTCTATGTTCATGAATCACCGTCAGAGTCAGGAGAGGACGGGCCTAATAAGGTCCGGACGCTGCGGCAGACGCGGCGTTTATTACCCGACAGTGAAATGTTTACAGCTGTCTATGTAATGTCCTCCACACACACCCAAAGCTTCCAGAAACTCGGCCTATCTGGTATCTACTATCACTGGGCAGAAACACTCCCCCTACAGGATTCAGGGCGGCCGCCATACAGGGTCATAAAGCCCCAGACACATCATTATTTCATGCCCAGACCCCCTAGGACCCCACTATTCAGTGCTGGGATGGAGGGGCCGGTGTTAGTGACTGGGCCCTGAATCTGTCCGTGGAGCAGCCGGTCGTATGACTGAACGTCTCCCGTGGGTGATTTCCCCATCTCAGACTCGGTGCACTATTAGTCCCAGTCTGGGGGCAGAGGGCTCGGTGTCAGCGTCCACTCTGGGTCACCTTATATTCAGACATAATCTGCTTATAATGTTCAGTAACTTGACTTATAATGTGCTGTGCTGCATCGTGTCCTTTACTCTAGTCACATCCGGAGCTGCATTTCTCATACTCCAGTCACATCCAGAGCTGCAGCCACACTTCTGCTATTACAGCATGTCTAATATGCAGGATGCTTGGAGGGCAGTGAAACCTGGAATATTTACTGTGTGCAGTGATCATTATTGTTCCCGGTCATTCACCTGCAGGACACAGAAGCAGATCAGGCCTCATTGGAGAGGAAGACCCTCAGACGAGCCATGTACTCCCGGGAGGCCAAAGCGCATCAGATTGAGGAGGAGGGGGAAGGTAATATAACCTCTCCGTGTGAATTAACCAGCAGGGTATATAGAGGAAACGGGGATGGGGGGGGGGGGGCAGGACGGGGGTGTCATAGTCCTAGGGGGCCCCTCTTATAAAACGGGCCTGTCAGAACTGTACAGAGGCAGCCGATGCTGTGTCATTGTCACATCCGCTATTGTCTCTGGTGTCACTTGTCAGAGTCTTTGCTCTCATCACACAGAGGAAGAAGAGGAGGAGGATGAAGAAGACGACATGTCCACCGCCTTGAGGCTCCGCACCAAGATGCCGTGGAGAACCTGCTGGAGATACTTGACCTCCGGGGGATACTTTCTGCTTTTTCTGATGGTTTTCTCTAAGCTCTTGAAGCACTCGGTGATCGTGGCCATCGACTACTGGCTGGTCTGCTGGACGTCCGGATCACAAAGTGTCAGCGGAAACGGCACCACGTCTAACACGACGGTAATACAGAATATCATACAGCCTATCATACAGCCTATCATACATCATATCATACAGCCTATCATACAGCCTATCATACAGCCTATCATACAGCATATCATACAGCCTATCATACAGCCTATCATACATCATATCATACAGCCTATCATACAGCCTATCATACATCATATACAGCCTATCATACATCATATCATACAGCCTATCACACAGCCTATCATACATCATATACAGCCTATCATACATCATATCATACAGCCTATCATACAGCCTATCATACATCATATACAGCCTATCATACATCATATCATACAGCCTATCATACAGCCTATCATACATCATATCATACAGCATATCATACACCATATACAGCCTATCATACATCATATCATACAGCCTATCATACAGCATATCATACAGCCTATCATACATCATATCATACAGCATATCATACAGCCTATCATACAGCCTATCATACAGCCTATCATACAGCCTATCATACAGCATATCATACAGCCTATCATACAGCATATCATACAGCCTATCATACAGCATATCATACAGCCTATCATACATCATATCATACAGCCTATCATACATCATATCATACAGCCTATCATACAGCCTATCATACAGCCTATCATACAGCCTATCATACAGCCTATCATACAGCCTATCATACACCCTATCATACAGCCTATCATACAGCCTATCATACATCATATCATACAGCCTATCATACAGCCTATCATACAGCCTATCATACATCATATCATACAGCCTATCATACAGCATATCATACAGCCTATCATACATCATATCATACAGCCTATCATACACCATATCATACAGCCTATCATACAGCATATCATACATCATATCATACAGCCTATCATACAGCCTATCATACAGCATATCATACAGCCTATCATACAGCCTATCATACAGCCAGTCATACAGCCTATCATACATCATATCATACAGCCTATCATACAGCCTATCATACAGCCTATCATACATCATATCATACACCATATCATACAGCATATATCATACAGCCTATCATACATCATATCATACATCATATCATACAGCCTATCATACAGCCTATCATACAGCCAGTCATACAGCCTATCATACATCATATCATACAGCCTATCATACAGCCTATCATACAGCCAGTCATACAGCCTATCATACATCATATCATACAGCCTATCATACAGCCTATCATACAGCCAGTCATACAGCCTATCATACATCATATCATACAGCATATCATACAGCCTATCATACAGCCTATCATACATCATATCATACAGCCTATCATACAGCCTATCATACAGCCTATCATACAGCCTATCATACATCATATCATACAGCATATCATACAGCCTATCATACAGCCTATCATACAGCCTATCATACATCATATCATACAGCCTATCATACAGCCTATCATACATCATATCATACAGCCTATCATACAGCCTATCATACAGCCTATCATACAGCCTATCATACACCATATCATACATCATATCATACAGCCTATCATACAGCCTATCATACATCATATCATACAGCCTATCATACAGCATATCATACATCATATCATACAGCCTATCATACAGCCTATCATACATCATATCATACAGCATATCATACAGCCTATCATACAGCATATAATACATCATATCATACAGCCTATCATACAGCCTATCATACAGCCTATCATACATCATATCATACAGCCTATCATACAGCCTATCATACAGCCTATCATACATCATATCATACAGCCTATCATACAGCCTATCATACATCATATCATACAGCCTATCATACAGCCTATCATACAGCCTATCATACAGCATATCATACATCATATCATACAGCCTATCATACAGCCTATCATACAGCCTATCATACATCATATCATACAGCCTATCATACAGCCTATCATACAGCCTATCATACAGCCTATCATACAGCCTATCATACAGCATATCATACAGCATATCATACAGCCTATCATACAGCCTATCATACAGCCTATCATACAGCCTATCATACAGCCTATCATACAGCATATATCATACAGCCTATCATACATCATATCATACATCATATCATACAGCCTATCATACAGCCTATCATACAGCCTATCATACAGCCTATCATACAGCCTATCATACAGCCTATCATACAGCCTATCATACAGCATATATCATACAGCATATCATACAGCATATATCATACAGCCTATCATACAGCCTATCATACAGCCTATCATACATCATATCATACACCATATCATACAGCCTATCATACAGCATATCATACAGCCTATCATACAGCATGTCATACAGCCTATCATACAGCCTATCATACAGCCTATCATACAGCCTATCATACAGCCTATCATACATCATATCATACAGCCTATCATACACCATATCATACAGCCTATCATACAGCCTATCATACAGCCTATCATACAGCCTATCATACAGCCTATCATACAGCCTATCATACACCATATCATACAGCCTATCATACAGCCTATCATACAGCCTATCATACAGCCTATCATACAGCCTATCATACAGCCTATCATACAGCCTATCATACAGCCTATCATACATCATATCATACAGCCTATCATACAGCATATCATACACCATATACAGCCTATCATACATCATATCATACATCATATCATACAGCCTATCATACACCATATCATACAGCCTATCATACAGCCTATCATACAGCCTATCATACAGCCTATCATACAGCCTATCATACAGCATATATCATACAGCATATATCATACAGCATATATCATACAGCATATATCATACAGCATATATCATACACCCTATCATACAGCATATATCATACAGCATATATCATACAGCCTATATCATACAGCATATATCATACACCCTATCATACACCCTATCATACAGCCTATCATACAGCCTATCATACAGCCTATCATACAGCCTATCATACAGCCTATCATACAGCCTATCATACAGCCTATCATACATCATATCATACAGCCTATCATACACCATATCATACAGCCTATCATACAGCCTATCATACAGCCTATCATACAGCATATATCATACAGCCTATCATACAGCATATATCATACAGCATATCATACACCATATCATACAGCCTATCATACAGCCTATCATACAGCCTATCATACAGCCTATCATACACAATATCATACAGCCTATCATACAGCCTATCATACAGCCTATCATACAGCCTATCATACATCATATCATACAGCATATCATACATCATATCATACAGCATATCATACATCATATCATACAGCATATCATACATCCTATCATACAGCCTATCATACAGCCTATCATACATCCTATCATACACAATATCATACAGCCTATCATACACCATATCATACATCATATCATACAGCATATCATACATCATATCATACAGCATATCATACAGCCTATCATACAGCTTATAACACAGCATATCATACATCATATCATACAGCATATCATATCATACACCATATCATACAGCCTATCATACAGCAAATAATACAGCATATCATACAGCCTATCATACATCATATCATACAGCATATCATACAGCCTATCATACATATCATACAGCCTATCATACATATCATACAGCATATCATACAGCCTATCATACACCATATCATACAGCCTATCATACATCATATCATACAGCCTATCATACAGCATATCATACAGCGAATAATACAGCAAATAATACAGCATATCATACACCATATCATACAGCCTATCATACAGCCTATCATACAGCCTATCATACAGCCTATCATACAGCCTATCATACAGCCTATCATACAGCCTATCATACAGCATATCATACAGCCTATCATACACCATATCATACAGCCTATCATACAGCCTATCATACAGCCTATCATACAGCCTATCACACAGCCTATCACACAGCCTATCACACAGCCTATCATACAGCATATCATACAGCGAATAATACAGCAAATAATACAGCATATCATACAGCATATCATACAGCCTATCATACAGCATATCATACAGCCTATCATACAGCCTATCATACATCATATCATACAGCCTATCATACAGCCTTTCATACATCATATCATACATCATATCATACAGCATATCATACAGCATATCATACAGCCTATCATACAGCCTTTCATACATCATATCATACAGCCTATCATACACCATATCATACAGCATATCATACAGCCTATCATACAGCCTATCATACAGCCTATCATACAGCATATCATACAGCATATATCATACAGCCTATCATACATCATATCATACAGCCTATCATACAGCCTTTCATACATCATATCATACATTATATCATACACCATATCATACAGCATATCATACATCATATCATACAGCCTATCATACAGCCTATCATACACCATATCATACAGCCTATCATACAGCATATCATACAGCCTATCATACAGCCTATCATACATCATATCATACAGCCTATCATACAGCCTATCATACAGCCTATCATACAGCCTATCATACACCATATCATACAGCCTATCATACAGCCTATCATACAGCCTATCATACAGCCTATCATACAGCCTATCATACAGCCTATCATACAGCCTATCATACAGCCTATCATACAGCCTATCATACACCATATCATACACCCTATCATACAGCCTATCATACAGCCTATCATACAGCCTATCATACAGCCTATCATACAGCCTATCATACATCATATCATACAGCATATCATACAGCCTATCATACAGCCTATCATACAGCATATCATACATCATATCATACAGCATATCATACATCATATCATACAGCATATCATACATCATATCATACATCATATCATACAGCCTATCATACAGCCTATCATACAGCATATCATACAGCCTATCATACAGCCTATCATACAGCATATCATACAGCCTATCATACAGCCAGTCATACATCATATCATACATTATATCATACACCATATCATACAGCCTATCATACAGCCTATCATACAGCCTATCATACAGCCTATCATACATCATATCATACAGCCTATCATACAGCCTGTCATACAGCATATCATACAGCGAATAATACAGCAAATAATACAGCATATCATACAGCCTTTCATACACCATATCATACACCATATCATACATCATATCATACAGCCTATCATACACCATATCATACATCATATCATACAGCATATCATACCTCCTATCATACAGCCTATCATACAGCCTATCATACAGCCTATCATACAGCATATCATACAGCCTATCATACAGCCTATCATACAGCATATCATACAGCCTATCATACAGCCTATCATACAGCATATCATACATCATATCATACAGCCTATCATACATCATATCATACAGCCTATCATACAGCCTTTCATACAGCCTATCATACAGCAAATAATGCAGCATATCATACAGCATATCATACAGCATATCATACACCATATCATACACCATATCATACAGCATATCATACAGCATATCATACAGCATATCATACAGCATATCATACATCATATCATACATCATATCATACATCATATCATACATATCATACAGCATATCATACAGCAGAAGTCCATTAATCGGGCACCGTCACGTGTTTAGTAGTTCCGTGTAGATGACATGATCCTCTCCATCACAGGTAGGGAAGGATCTGGGCGATCAGAGATATTATGTGATGGGGTTCAGCATCCTCAGCGCCTCCGGGATCATCCTCTGTCTCATCACCTCGCTGACTGTGGAGTGGTTGGGCCACACGGCAGCCAGGAATCTGCATGACAATCTGCTGAAAAAAATCATCCTGGCGCCGATCAGGTGAGTCAATCAGGATCCTGTGCCGAGTGATCGCTGCCATGTTAACTCTCATGGAGCTGCTTTTCTGTCACCTGGTCACCCAAATACAACTTCCCATCCCTCCCTCAATTCTCCCTGGCAGTCAATCACAGTGAAAGATCCTACCGGCTCCTATCTCTCGTTCAGTTCGGCAATGGTTCCCAGAGGTCATTGTGTTGGAGATTTGAGCTGGAATCTCCGAGCCTCGTTAAAGGGGTTTAGTCGCTCTACAAAACCTTCCATTTTGTGACTCTGTGAAGTCTGAGCTCTGCACCGTGGCTTAGAGGATACATTTCAGTGTAATTCCCCTTTAAGTAATGACACGATGCATCTTTGTATCTGCAGGTTCTTCGACACGACGCCGCTCGGCTTAATCCTAAACCGTTTCTCGGCTGATACAAACATCATCGATCAGGTGAGACGGCGGCGTGGAGCGCCCTGCGCCGGCAGCGGGGGAGAGATGCTGCGCTAATACTGATGTGACCCTTGTGTCTCCCCCAGCACATCCCCCCCACCCTGGAGTCGCTCACCCGCTCCACCCTCCTCTGTCTCTCCGCCATCGGGGTCATCAGCTACGCCAATCCCTACTTCCTGATCGCGCTCTTCCCGCTCAGCGTCGCCTTCTACTTCATCCAGAAATATTTCAGAGTCGCCTCTAAGTGAGTATGACGGGACACAATCCCTGCAGGGTCTGGGATCCCCAAATAAAAGTGGGGGCAAGGAAACGCGGAAACGTAAAACTAGACGCAACTTTATGGTTACGGCGGAAAATCCACAAACGTCAGAAGTTTTTGTGACGTCACCGCGTAAATCTGCAACGACCAGTGCGCTGTATAAGGGTCTGTTCACACGGCTTAACAAAACACCTCTGAAAATACGGCGCTCGGGCGAAAACTGCTCCTGATTTTCAGACGTTTTTGTAGCAAGTCGCATTTTTCGCAGCGTATTTTACGGACGTTATCAGTGGAGTCCATGAAAAACGGCTCCAATTACGTCTGAAGATGGGTCGGGCACAGACCCTAAAGCGCTGCCGGGAGGACGTTCCCCACCATCACAGCGGTCGTCACCCAACTTTCCCCGGCTCCTCTCCTCACTACAGCAGCGATCTGGGAGTCATGTCACTAAATGTCTAGGCAGATCTTCTCAGGAGTCTGGGAAAGTTGAGTAGCAACACATGCAGGGCTGCAGGGAGGATCACAGCATCAAGTCCTCACCAAGAATGGAAATCAAGGGGAACCAAACAAATGACCACCAAAAGAAAAAAAAAGAATGCGGATGAACCCCCATTGTTGTGAGAGTCCTGGGGGCCCCTCAGGGACGTTTCAGTCATTTGATCAGCCCCGGCGTCCCCTTCTCTCTGTCTCTCAGGGATCTCCAGGAGTTGGATGACAACACTCAGCTGCCGCTGCTCTGCCACTTCTCCGAGACGGCCGAAGGTCTCACCACGATCCGCGCCTTCAGGTATCCGCAATGCCCCTGTGTTATCACATGTTTAATATATAAGCGGATTATATACAATCTGTAGTCTGGGGGGGCGGCTCGTCAGGGGGGGGGGCGGCTCGTCGGGGGGGGGGCGGCTCGTCAGGGTGGGGGCGGCTCGGGGGGGCGGCTCAGTGGGGACGGCTCGTCAGGGGGGGCGGTTCGTCAGGGTGGGGGCAGCTCGTCGGGGAGGGCGGCTCGTCAGGGAGGGCGGCTCGTCAGGGGGGGCGGCTCGTCAGGGGGGGCGGCTCGTCAGGGGGGGGTTGCGGCTCGTCAGGGGCCCCCGTGTTGCTCTCACCTCCATTTACTATTCGGAATGACCCCGATGTGTTGCGGCTCAGCGCAGGTTCTGTTCTCTTCTGAGACGTCAACATTGCACTGGGGTCTGTGGGACTGGGCAGAGAATGACGGGGGTGCCGTACTGACTGCTGCAACTTGCCCCCCATCCCCTGGTGTCATCTAGTATAAGGATATATCCATTAATATGGGGGAGGGTCTGTTACCTACGTATTCTGGAGATCAGGGCTCAGACAGATCCGAGGAAAGACGATGCAGAAAGATCATTTCTATGATTGGTAAACGCTGTGCGGTCCGTGCGCCGTCCTGTATAATCAGCGACTTCTCATCCACAGACACGAATCCAGATTCAAACAGCGAATGCTGGAGCTGACGGACACCAACAACCTGGCCTACCTGTTCCTATCAGCGGCCAACCGGTGGCTGGAAGTCAGGACGGTGAGAAGGAGAACTACACCCAACCTCCCCACTCGTCATCCAACCACCCCACGCGTCATCCAACCACCCCACTCATCATCCAACCTCCCCACTCATCATCCAACCTCCCCACTCATCATCCAACCTCCCCGCTCATCATCCTTCCACAATGCACACATCACACTCATCATCCAACCACCCCACCCATCATCCAACCACCCCACTCATCATCCAACCTCCCCACTCATCAAGCCAACCTCCCCACCCATCATCCAACCTCCCCACTCGTCATCCAACACCCCACCCGTCATCCACTCCCCACTCGTCATCCAACCTCCCCACTCGTCTCCAACCTCCCCACCCATCATCCAACCACCCACCCATCATCCAACCACCCCACCCTCATCCAACCTCCCCCACTCTCATCCAACCTCCCCACCCGTCATCAAACCTCCCCACTCATCATCCAACCTCCCCACCCATCATCCAACCACCCCACCCATCATCCAACCACCCCACCCATCATCCAACCTCCCCACTCGTCATCCAACCTCCCCACCCGTCATCAAACCTCCCCACTCATCATCCAACCTCCCCACTCGTCATCCAACCACCCCACCCGTCATCCAACCACCCACCCATCATCCAACCACCCCACCCATCATCCAACCTCCCCACCCATCATCCAACCACCCACCCATCATCCAATCCTCCCACTCGTCATCCAACCTCCCCACCCGTCATCCAACCTCCCACCATCATCCAACCACCCCACCCATCATCCAACCTCCCCACTCGTCATCCAACCTCCCCACCCGTCATCCAACCTCCCACCCGTCATCCAACCTCCCCACCCATCATCCAACCTCCCCACCCATCATCCAACCACCCCACCCATCATCCACCTCCCCACTCGTAATCCAACCACCCCACCCATCATCCAACCTCCCCACCCGTCATCCAACCTCCCCACCCGTCATCCAACCTCCCCACCCGTCATCCAACCTCCCCACTCGTCATCCAACCTCCCACCCGTCATCCAACCTCCCCACCCGTCATCCAACCTCCCACCCGTCATCCAACCTCCCCACCCGTCATCCAACCTCCCACCCGTCATCCAACCTCCCCACCCTCATCCAACCTCCCCACCCGTCATCCAACCTCCCCACCCGTCATCCAACCTTCCCACCCGTCATCCAACCTCCCCACTCGCCATCCACCTCCCCACTCGTCATCCAACCTCCCCACTCGTCATCCAACCTCCCCACTCGTCATCCAACCTCCCCACTCGTCATCCAACCTCCCCACTCATCATCCAACCTCCCCACTCATCATCCAACCTCCCCACTCATCATCCAACCACCCCACTCATCATCCAACCACCCCACTCATCATCCAACCTCCCCGCTCATCATCCTTCCACAATGCACACATCACACTCATCATCCAACCACCCCACCCATCATCCAACCTCCCCACTCATCAGCCAACCTCCCCACCCATCATCCAACCTCCACACCCATCATCCAACCTCCCCACTCATCATCCAACCTCCCCACTCATCATCCAACCTCCCCACCCATCATCCAACCTCCCCACTCATCATCCAACCACCCCACCCGTCATCCAACCTCCCCACTCGTCATCCAACCTCCCCACTCGTCATCCAACCTCCCCACTCGTCATCCAACCTCCCCACCCGTCATCCAACCTCCCCACCCGTCATCCAACCTCCCCACTCCGTCATCCAACCTCCCCACCCGTCATCCAAACTCCCCACTCGTCATCCAACCTCCCCACTCGTCATCCCAACCTCCCCACTCGTCATCCAACCTCCCCACTCGTCATCCAACCTCCCCACTCGTCATCCAACCTCCCCACCCGTCGTCATCCAACCTCCCCACCCGTCATCCAACCTCCCCACTCGTCATCCAACCTACCCACTCGTCATCCAACCTCCCCACTCGTCATCCAACCTCCCCACTCGTCATCCAACCTCCCCACTCGTCATCCAACCACCCCACGCGTCATCCAACCACCCCACTCATCATCCAACCTCCCCACTCATCATCCAACCTCCCCACTCATCATCCAACCTCCCCGCTCATCATCCTTCCACAATGCACACATCACACTCATCATCCAACCACCCCACCCATCATCCAACCACCCCACTCATCATCCAACCTCCCCACTCATCAGCCAACCTCCCCACCCATCATCCAACCTCCCCACTCGTCATCCAACCACCCCACCCGTCATCCAACCTCCCCACTCGTCATCCAACCTCCCCACTCGTCACCCAACCTCCCCACTCATCATCCGTCCTCCCAACTCATCATCCGTCCTCCCAACTCATCATCCAACCACCCCACCCATCACCCAACCACCAACCTCATCATCCAACCTCCGCACTCATCATCCAACCTCCGCACTCATCATCCGTCCACACTGCACACATCACACTCATCATCCAACCTCCCCACTCATCATCCAACCACCCCACTCATCATCCAACCTCCCCACTCATCATCCAACCTCCCCACTCATCATCCAACCTCCCCACTCATCATCCAACCTCCCCACTCATCATCCAACCTCCCACTCATGATCCGTCCACACTGCACACCCTGTGATGAGTTCTGTGGCCCTTGCACCTTGTTTGAGTTTAGGAGCCGGGAATCCTCATCAGGAATTACACAACCAATCATTACAATTTCCCTCGTATTCCGCTGGGGGTGATGGTCGTGCTCGTCGTATTCCGCTGGGGGTGATGGTCGTGCTCCCTCGTATTCCGCTGGGGGTGATGGTTGTGCTCCTCGTATTCCGCTGGGGGTGATGGTCGTGCTCCCTCGTATTCCGCTGGGGGTGATGGTCGTGCTCCCTCGTATTCCGCTGGGGGTGATGGTCGTGCTCCCTCGTATTCCGCTGGGGGTGATGGTCGTGCTCCCTCGTATTCCGCTGGGGTGATGGTCGTGCTCCGTCGTATTCCGCTGGGGGTGATGGTCGTGCTCCCTCGTATTCCGCTGGGGGTGATGGTCGTGCTCCCTCGTATTCCGCTGGGGGTGATGGTCGTGCTCCCTCGTATTCCGCTGGGGGTGATGGTCGTGCTCCGTCGTATTCCGCTGGGGGTGCTGGTCGTGCTCCCTCGTATTCCGCTGGGGGTGATGGTCGTGCTCCCTCGTATTCCGCTGGGGGTGATGGTCGTGCTCCCTCGTATTCCGCTGGGGGTGATGGTCGTGCTCCCTCGTATTCCGCTGGGGGTGATGGTCGTGCTCCCTCGTATTCCGCTGGGGGTGATGGTCGTGCTCCCTCGTATTCCGCTGGGGGTGATGGTCGTGCTCCCTCGTATTCCGCTGGGGGTGATGGTCGTGCTCCCTCGTATTCGCTGGGGGTGATGGTCGTGCTCCCTCGTGTGTTTGGCGGTCACGCTGCGAACACCTGACATGAAGTTTTTTGGGAAAGATGACAGAACACAGAGAGCAGCAGCTGCCGCCCCTTGGACATAAAGGACGCGCCCGGTGCCCGGATACTGCGCAGCCGCTCTCCCTTCCCACAATGCTCATGTTCTGGGGGCTCAGGCTGATAAGTTCCCCACGTTTATGTATCAGGATAAGAAGGCGCTACCAGAAAATCCTGTGAATTGTGGGGTGTCCTGATCATGACCAGATGACACTGGAACTGACAGACTCTTAAAGGGGAACTCCACCTCAATATATCAGATGTTACCCAGAATCCTTCAGTGTGTCCCCCAGAATGAGACACCTAACCTGTCAGGGGGGGGGGGTGATCGGTAATTATGAGATATGGGTCGACCTCCGTCCATGAATATCCCATAATCCGCTGCACTTCTTCCGATGTGATCGCCCGCGCTGACGCTCCCTCTTCTTTGTAGGATTACCTCGGCGCTTGCATCGTGCTCATGGCTGCCGTCACCTCCATCACCTCTGGATTCACCTCTGGGATCGTCGGATTGGGTCTCACCTACGCCCTGACGGTTTGTATCCATCTCTCCGAGAAGAATTGTACTTTCCTGCTGAGTTCATACAAACTCCAGTCACATCCAGAGCTGCATTCAAAATTCTAACAGTTTCCTGTTTTATAAATCCAGCATCTAAACGTACAATTCTGTCAGTTTTCACTTCGCCGTCAGCCCAGATCTATTGCCCTGGGGTGTCTGTACAGGGCACAGTCCGCTGCAATACATTATGGGAGATGTAGTGTTTACATTAGACACTGCACAGTATTCTGGTGTAGAAAGGAGCAAGCAGTGCATTATGGGGACTCAACTGAGATATTTACTCAGACAGCACAATTGTCACTACAGCTCTGGATGTGACTGGAGTATAAGACATAATGTAACAGCAGAATAGTGACTGCAGCTGTGGGTGTGACTGGAGTATGAGACATGATGTAACAGCCGAATAGTGACTGCAGCTCTGGATGTGACTGGAGTATAGACATGATCTACAGTAGAATAGTGACCGCAGCTCTGGATGTGACTGGAGTAGGAGACATAATGTATGCACAGAATAGTGACCGCAGCTCTGGATGTGACTGGAGGAAGGAGACATGATGTAGCAGTAGAATAGTGACTGCAGCTCTGGATGTGACTGGAGAAGGAGACATGATGTAACAGTAGAATAGTGACTGCAGCTCTGGATGTGACTGGAGTAGGAGACATGATGTAGCAGTAGAATAGTGACTGCAGCTCTGGATGTGACTGGAGTAGGAGACATGATGTAGCAGTAGAATAGTGACCGCAGCTGTGGGTGTGACTGGAGTTTAAGACATGATGTATGCACAGAATAGTGACCGCAGCTCTGGATGTGACTGGAGTAGGAGACATGATGTAACAGTAGAATAGTGACCGCAGCTCTGGATGTGACTGGAGTAGGAGACATAATGTATGCACAGAATAGTGACCGCAGCTGTGGGTGTGACTGGAGTTTAAGACATGATGTATGCACAGAGTAGTGACCGCAGCTCTGGATGTGACTGGAGTAGGAGACATGATGTATGCACAGAGTAGTGACTGTAGCTCTGGATGTGACTGGAGTAGGAGACATGATGTATGCACAGAATAGTGACCGCAGCTCTGGATGTGACTGGAGTAGGAGACATGATGTCGCTCAGGATCAGTACTAGATGACTGTGGTCGTGTTTTCCGGTAGATGACGACGTTGTGGGGAGTAGTTGATGGAGCTGTCGCTGCGTCTCCCCCACATTCTGTAGGTAACGAACTACCTGAACTGGGTGGTGAGGAATCTGGCGGATTTGGAGGTTCAGATTGGCGCGGTGAAGAAGGTGAACAGTTTCCTGAACATCGAATCTGAGTGTTACGAGGGGACGATGGGTACAGTATGACGCTCACGGGCTCTGCTATATTTACTTCATGCGGGGGAGGGGCAGCTTTATTCCTCACACTTCTTCAGAATGGCGCTGTCCGGCGCGGTCACCCGGTACTCGCGCTTGCTTTTAGCTGTTTCATCATAAAAACCTCCACGAGAATGTTGAGTTCCGCTCACGCCCGCGGTTTTGCCCTTTTTACACAATTTTCCTGCCGAATAATGGAATAAAGTTCTCCATAAAATATGTGATGACATCATCGCGAGGCGGCAGCGAGATCCCAGGTTTCCACGGGGCAAACCGCGCCAAAGCTGCTGATTTATGGCGCGGTGCGATGCGGTGCCGCTTTGTGTTACCTCTTTGTAAATCTTCTCTATGTTTGACCTGATTCCAGATTCGCAGCAAGTGCCGGACGACTGGCCGAAGGACGGAGAGATCAAGATCAGCGACTTGTGCGTGCGATACGAGAGCAACCTGAAGCCGGTGCTGAAACACGTGAAGGCGAATATCAAGCCGGGGCAGAAGGTGCGGCGCCCAAAACTGCACAGGGGCAAACCGGGAGCAGAACCGCTACCCCTCCCATAACCACACACCCAGCTACCCCCCCCCAGAAACCACACCCCCAGCCGCCAGCTACCCCCCGTAACCACACACCCAGCCGCCAGCTACCCCCCCCGTAACCACACCCCCAGCTACCCCTCCCCGTAACCACACACCCAGCTACCCCTCCCCCCAGAAACCACACCCCCAGCCGCCAGCTACCCCCCCGTAACCACACACACAGCCGCCAGCTACCCCCCCCCCCCCGTAACCACACACCCAGCTACCCCCCCCCAGAAACCACACCCCCAGCCGCCAGCTACCCCCCCGTAACCACACCCCGTCGCCAGCTACCCCCCCCCCGTAACCACACCCCCAGCCGCCAGCTACCCCCCCGTAACCACACACCCAGCCGCCAGCAACCCCCCCGTAACCACACACCCAGCCGCCAGCTACCCCTCCCCGTAACCACACACCCAGCTGCCAGCTACCCCCCCCCCCCCCCGTAACCACACACCCAGCTACCCCCCCCCAGAAACCACACCCCCAGCCGCCAGCTACCCCCACGTAACCACACCCCCAGTCGCCAGCTACCCCCCCCCCGTAACCACACACCCAGCTACCCCTCCCCGTAACCACACACCCAGCTGCCAGCTACCCCCCCCCGTAACCACACACCCAGCTACCCCCCCCCAGAAACCACACCCCCAGCCGCCAGCTACCCCTCCCCGTAACCACACCCCCAGTCACCAGCTACCCCCCCCCCATAACCACACACCCAGCTACCCCCCCCCAGAAACCACACCCCCAGCTACCCCCCCGTAACCACACACCCAGCCGCCAGCTACCCCCCCCCGTAACCACACACCCAGCTACCCCTCCCCGTAACCACACACCCAGCTGCCAGCTACCCCCCCCCGTAACCACACACCCAGCTACCCCCCCCCAGAAACCACACCCCCAGCCGCCAGCTACCCCCCCGTAACCACACCCCCAGTCGCCAGCTACCCCCCCCCGTAACCACACACCCAGCTACCCCTCCCCGTAACCACACACCCAGCTGCCAGCTACCCCCCCCCCCCCGTAACCACACACCCAGCTACCCCCCCCCAGAAACCACACCCCCAGCCGCCAGCTACCCCCCCGTAACCACACACCCAGCCGCCAGCAACCCCCCCTGTAACCACACACCCAGCTACCCCTCCCCGTAACCACACACCCAGCTGCCAGCTACCCCCCCCAGAAACCACACCCCCAGCCGCCAGCTACCCCCACGTAACCACACCCCCAGTCGCCAGCTACCCCCCCCGTAAACACACACCCAGCTACCCCTCCCGTAACCACACACCCAGCTGCCAGCTACCCCCCCGTAACCACACACCCAGCCGCCAGCTACCCCCCGTAACCACACACCCAGCCGCCAGCTACCCCCACGTAACCACACCCCCAGTCGCCAGCTACCCCCCCCCCCGTAACCACACACCCAGCTACCCCTCCTCGTAACCACACACCCAGCTGCCAGCTACCCCCCCGTAACCACACACCCAGCCGCCAGCTACCCCCCTGTAACCACACCCCCAGCCGCCAGCTACCCCCCCGTAGCCACACCCAGCCTCCAGCTACCCCTCCCATAACCACACACCCAGCCACCAGCTACCCCCCCGTAGCCACACCCAGCCTCCAGCTACCCCCCGTAACCACACACCCAGCCGCCAGCTACCCCCCCGTAACCACACACCCAGCCGCCAGCTACCCCCCCGTAACCACACACACAGCCGTATTCTATGTCATGGATTCTATGTCATGGATTCAGCTTATCGTTTGTAGCCACAATCCCTTCTCTGCAGCTTCCAGTATCTGGGGGGGGGGGCGTTCCCTGGTTCATGAATAAAATTCCAGCACTACAGTGAAGACTGACACAAGGGCAGGGGAGTAGGGAGCTAGGAGGGGTGTAATTCTACAACGCAGCTTCTACCCCATTATATGAACAGCTGAGGGTTCGCCCCTCTGGACTCTGTTACCCACGTAGGAGACCAAGATGCGATTCAGGGGCTGAGATTTCTAGGGAACGTTCTCAGTATCTATAATGCATTGACACGTTCAGCTCCGATACAGAACTATGTGTCTCCATGGTAACAGACTACGAGGTCCCCTAATACTAACATTCTGGGGGTCAGTATGATGCAGGGGAGATCAGACTGCAGGATCAGACTACACGGGGTTTGTTTGTAGTCTGTTGCCATGGAGACACATAGGTCTGTATCGGAGCTGTGGATAAGACTATTTGTAAAGTTGCTCCATTTTTTATTTGAGATGTTCTGGAGGAATCCGGATCGTTGTTTGTGAAGTTCTCGCTGTGCGTTACGTGTTGTGCGATTCCTTCTCTCCTCAGGTCGGGATCTGCGGCCGCACGGGGAGCGGTAAATCGTCCTTGTCCCTGGCGTTCTTCAGGATGGTCGATATATTTGACGGTTGGTTCATATTATTTCTTGTTCACACATCCGAGTAAAACCTGAAATCTCGCGCCGCAAATAAGTTCCCACGTTCCGGGCGCCGAGATTCCGGTTAATGACATGAGGGGGAGGGGCTTTGTAAATCTACAGTTCTGCTGATTTCCTGTTAGCTCTCAGGCTGCAGAACCACGCTGCCCCCTGCTGGTTCAGTGTCTCCACAGAGGATGTGGTGCATTGTGGGAGTTATAGTTTTAGAAGCTTGATAAAGGAAATGCCGCTCCCCCTCAGAGAGCAATGCATTATGGGGGTGTCGGCGCGGTGTATTATGGGGGTGTCGGCGCGGTGTATTATGGGGGGTGTCGGCGCGGTGTATTATGGGGGGTGTCGGCGCGGTGTATTATGGGGGTGTCGGCGCGGTGTATTATGGGGGTGTCGGCGCGGTGTATTATGGGGGGTGTCGGCGCGGTGTATTATGGGGGGTGTCGGCGCGGTGTATTATGGGGGTGTCGGCGCGGTGTATTATGGGGGGTGTCGGCGCGGTGTATTATGGGGGTGTCGGCGCGGTGTATTATGGGGGTGTCGGCGCGGTGTATTATGGGGGGTGTCGGCGCGGTGTATTATGGGGGGTGTCGGCGCGGTGTATTATGGGGGTGTCGGCGCGGTGTATTATGGGGGGGTCGGTGTATTATGGGGGTGTCGGCGCGGTGTATTATGGGGGTGTCGGCGCGGTGTATTATGGGGGGGTGTATTATGGGGGTGTCGGTGCAGTTGTGGGGTCTCCAGTGCGGAGGTTACAGGTTTTTCTGAGTGTTGTGTTTGGGGTCTGTGGGCAGGGGTGACCTGCGCCGGATATTACCATGAAAAGGGCCAAACTAATCAGGGGTCCCCCCGCTCCACGGGCCTCGTTGCCGCCGCAAGGGTTGATGTGGTTAATTAGTACTACAACTCCCAGCATGTCCGGACCTCGGCCGGTTGCTCAGTTGTTTCCGGGGGGTCGGGTCACATGGTGATAATCGGGCGACGGGTCCAGAACTTTTTATTTATGTTTTTTTCTCTCCATATTTTTGTGTAGGATCCATCATCATTGATGGACTGGACATCGCTCGGATCCCGCTGCACACGCTGCGCTCCCGGCTCTCCATCATCCTCCAGGACCCCGTGCTGTTCAGCGGCTCTATACGGTAAGTGGGGGGTCTGGGGTGTATAATATAACACTAAGGCCGGCGCAGCGATCACTTGTACAGCACTTTGTATTTTTCATTTTGAGATTTTACATTTTTGGGGCGACTGGTTTTTGGTAATGGGGGATTATTCTTCTGTTGGGGGGTTACATAGGACTGCAAATAAACCTTCTGAGTTATCACACTGTACAAAGGAACAATTCCAGCACTGCTACATCTGTATGTGACTGATTCCGACTGCTCCTCTGATAAGCGGCTGCTCCTCTGATAAGCGGCTGCTCCTCTGATAAGCGGCTGCTCCTCTGATAAGCGGCTGCTCCTCTGATAAGCGGCTGCGCTGTTATAACCTCTGGACTTTAGTGTTACTGGCCCTTTAATGCTCCTGAGCTGCTTATTTCCCTCGTTACAGTGTGTTATGTAGCACTGCATCTGGTCTCCGTCCTTCCCCTGAATGTCTCTGTGACGGAGGCAGCAGGAATGTTGTGTTAACGTCCCGCGCAGAGACGTTTGCACAATTCCTCTGTGCTGCTGTGACTGCAATCAGCGCTTCTGTTTCATGTACAGGCTGAACTTGGATCCGGAATGTAAGTGCACAGACGACCGGCTCTGGGAAGCGCTGGAGATCGCGCAGCTCAAGAACCTGGTGAAGGCTCTGCCGGGAGGTCTAGGTATGTGCGCTCGGGGGAGGGGCGTCACGTGCGGAGGAGCCGCGCACTTCTCCATTTAAAGGAAGGAATAGAAGCGGAAAACTGGAAGACCTAAAAGACGAGGAGCGGGAGACGGGGCCGCGACACGCCTGACGATCTGCAGCCCCGGCTCCGTCAGCGACACCACATGCAGTCGCACATTTCATCCGTTATTCCCATAGAGACCAGCGGCGCCAAACACCTAAAGATTGTTCTGAAAAACCGTAAATGATCCAAAAAAAACATGGCGCACTTTATGGGTCCGTCCCCCCCCCCCCCCCGTTCCTGCGTTTGTGCCGGACACTCCGGGGACCCCCGTACATGGGCCGGGACGTTGCGGCGGTTTTATTCTTCTGTATTGAATGTAAGGAATGCCGTTGTTTTGTCCCCGTTCTGCAGACGCCATGGTGACGGAGGGCGGTGAGAACTTCAGCGTCGGTCAGAGGCAGCTCTTCTGCTTGGCCCGAGCGTTCGTCCGGAAGAGCAGCATCCTCATCATGGACGAGGCCACCGCCTCCATCGACATGGCCACCGTGAGCTCCGCACCACCCGCCGTCTCAGTCACATGATGTCACCCCCCGCGTCCTTCACCAATCCTCCCGCTCCCCCTGCTGCGCCAATCTTCTGCTCTCTGCTATCAGCCACATTTACTGTGAGGGCTCGGGAAACCCACAAGAGTCAAAAAACAAGGAGTCCATAGAGAACGTGAGGAGGGCGCGCTCAGGAGGAGGTGCAGCGGGGGAGCAGGAGGAGGGCGCGCGCAGGAGGAGGCGCAGCGGGGGAGCAGGAGGAGGGCACGCGCAGGAGGAGGCACAGCGGGGGAGCAGGAGGAGGGCGCGCGCAGGAGGAGGCGCAGCGGGGGAGCAGGAGGAGGGCACGCGCAGGAGGAGGCGCAGCGGGGGAACAGGAGGAGGCGCAGCGGGGGAACAGGAGGAGGCGCAGCGGGGGAACAGGTGGAGGCGCAGCGGGGGAGCAGGAGGCGCAGCGGGGGAGCAGGTGGAGGCGCAGCGGGGGAGCAGGAGGGCGCGCGCAGCGGGGGAGGAGGAGGAGGGCGCGCGCAGGAGGATGCGCAGCGGGGAGCAGGAGGAGGCGCAGCGGGGGAGCAGGAGGAGGGCGCGCGCAGGAGGAGGCGCAGCGGGGGAGCAGGAGGAGGGCACGCGCAGGAGGAGGCGCAGCGGGGGAACAGGTGGAGGCGCAGCGGGGGAACAGGTGGAGGCGCAGCGGGGGAGCAGGTGGAGGCGCAGCGGGGGAGCAGGAGGGCGCGCGCAGCGGAGGAGGAGGAGGGCGCGCGCAGGAGGATGCGCAGCGGGGAGCAGGAGGAGGCGCAGCGGGGGAGCAGGAGGAGGGCGCACGCAGGAGGAGGCGCAGCGGGGGAGCAGGAGGAGGGCGCGCGCAGGAGGAGGCGCAGCGGGGAAGCAGGAGGAGGGCGCGAGCAGGAGGAGGCGCAGCGGGGGAGCAGGAGGAGGGCGCGAGCAGGAGCAGGGCGCGCGCAGGAGGAGGCGCAGCGGGGGAGCAGGAGGAGGGCGCGCGCAGGAGGAGGCGCAGCGGGGGAGCAGGAGGAGGCGCAGCGGGGGAACAGGAGGAGGCGCAGCGGGGGAGCTGGAGGAGGGCACGCGCAGGAGGAGGCGCAGTGGGGGAGCAGGAGGAGGGCGCGCGCAGGAGGAGGCGCAGCGGGGGAGCAGGAGGAGGGCGCACGCAGGAGGAGGCGCAGCGGGGGAACAGGAGGAGGGCGCGCACAGGAGGAGGGCACGCACAGGAGGATGCGCAGCGGGGGAGCAGGAGGATCTGCCGGCTCTTGTCATGGCGCAGAGGAAGGGTCATGAAGGTTTATTTGGAGGGAGGTTCACTGTAATGAGGACCCGTCGCCTCTCCTGACATCAGTTTTCACCTTTTCCTAGGACTCTACATTGTGCCATTCCTCTGTTATTCCTCCTAGAAATTTGTAAATACATTGGCATATTGGTGTTACCAGTTGGGGGTGTGTCCATACAGTCTGACCATTGCCAATCAGTGTCCGTCACCCCCTTTGACAAGGAGAATGTTTACACCCAGATGTCAATTCATTCATAAATTTCTAGGAGGAGTAACAGAGGAACGGCACAATGCACAATTGTAATAAAACCTAATCCAAAATTGTTATTTTATGGGGAATACAAGGATTTAATAATACAGAAGCGACCGCTCCTCTTTAAGTCGCGGGGCCTCCGACACATTCCTGGGCGATGGGCGGGGCCTCCGACACATTCCTGGGCGATGGGCGGGGCCTCCGACACATTCCGGGTGTATTGGGATTTACTTACCTCCGTGTCACTGGCCGGAGCCGCTTCTGCGCCATTTATACATTTTACATTAGAACAACATTTTCCCTACATGAGCCCCAATGTGTCTGCGCGGTCAGACGAGCCCCCATAAAACGATGAGCGGTTACTATGGGATGTGACGGATTTCTGCCTGATACACTGTATTCTGCTTCTCTGCGCAGGAAAATATTCTGCAGAAGGTGGTGATGACGGCGTTCGCTGACCGCACGGTAGTGACTATTGCAGTAAGTACGGGGGAGGGGAGTACCCGGGGGGCTGACGGGCGAGGAATATAACCCCCGAGGTGCCGCGTGTCTCCGCTGTCACGTTCATATGTTAGTAAATAATCCTGAGGTCTCGTTAGAGTGGAGGTTCCGTCACACATGTCGCGCTGTCTCTGCTGTCTCTCTGAGGTGTCGCGCTGTCTCTGCTGTCTCTCTGAGGTGACGCGTCTGTCTCTTCTCTCCTGTGTCTCTCTGAGGTGACGCGTCTGTCTCTTCTCTCCTGTGTCTCTCTGAGGTCACGCGTCTGTCTCTTCTCTCCTGTGTCTCTCTGAGCTGACGCGTCTGTCTCTTCTCTCCTGTGTCTCTCTGAGCTGACGCGTCTGTCTCTTCTCTCCTGTGTCTCTCTGAGGTGACGCGTCTTTCTCTTCTCTCCTGTGTCTCTTGTCTCTCTGAGGTGGCGCGTCTGTCTCTTCTCTCCTGTGTCTCTCTGAGGTGACGCGTCTGTCTCTTCTATCCTGTGTCTCCTCTGAGCTGACGCGTCTGTCTCTTCTCTCCTGTGTCTCTCTCTTCTCTCCTGTGTCTCTCTGAGGTGACGCGTCTGTCTCTTCTCTCCTGTGTCTCTGCTGTCTCTCTGAGGTGGCGCGTCTGTCTCTTCTCTCCTGTGTCTCTTGTCTCTCTGAGGTGACGCATCTGTCTCTTCTCTCCTGTGTCTCTCTGAGGTGACGCGTCTGTCTCTTCTCTCCTGTGTCTCTCTGAGGTGACGCGTCTGTCTCTTCTCTCCTGTGTCTCTGCTGTCTCTCTGAGGTGACGCGTCTGTCTCTTCTCTCCTGTGTCTCTCTGAGGTGGCGCGTCTGTCTCTTCTCTCCTGTGTCTCTCTCTTCTATCCTGTGTCTCTCTGAGGTGGCGCGTCTGTCTCTTCTCTCCTGTGTCTCTTGTCTCTCTGAGGTGACGCGTCTGTCTCTTTTCTCCTGTGTCTCTCTCTTCTATCCTGTGTCTCTCTGAGGTGACGCGTCTGTCTCTTCTCTCCTGTGTCTCTCTGAGGTGACGCGTCTGTCTCTTCTATCCTGTGTCTCTCTGAGGTGACGCGTCTGTCTCTTCTCTCCTGTGTCTCTGCTGTCTCTCTGAGGTGACGCGTCTGTCTCTTCTCTCCTGTGTCTCTTGTCTCTCTGAGGTGACGCATCTGTTTCTTCTCTCCTGTGTCTCTTGTCTCTCTGAGGTGACGCGTCTGTCTCTTCTCTCCTGTGTCTCTCTGAGGTGACGCGTCTGTCTCTTCTATCCTGTGTCTCTCTGAGGTGACGCGTCTGTCTCTTCTCTCCTGTGTCTCTCTGAGGTGACGCGTCTGTCTCTTCTCTCCTGTGTCTCTCTCTTCTATCCTGTGTCTCTCTGAGGTGACGCGTCTGTCTCTTCTCTCCTGTGTCTCTGCTGTCTCTCTGAGGTGACGCGTCTTTCTCTTCTCTCATGTGTCTCTGCTGTCTCTCTGAGGTGACGCGTCTGTCTCTTCTCTCCTGTGTCTCTCTGACGTGACACGTCTGTCTCTTCTCTCCTGTGTCTCTCTGAGGTGACACGTCTGTCTCTTCTCTCATGTGTCTCTGCTGTCTCTCTGAGGTGACGCGTCTGTCTCTTCTCTCCTGTGTTTCTCTGAGGTGACACGTCTGTCTCTTCTCTCCTGTGTCTCTCTGAGGTGACGCGTCTGTCTCTTCTATCCTGTGTCTCTCTGAGGTGACGCGTCTGTCTCTTCTCTCCTGTGTCTCTGCTGTCTCTCTGAGGTGACGCGTCTGTCTCTTCTCTCCTGTGTCTCTCTGAGGTGGCGCGTCTGTCTCTTCTCTCCTGTGTCTCTCTCTTCTATCCTGTGTCTCTCTGAGGTGGCGCGTCTGTCTCTTCTCTCCTGTGTCTCTTGTCTCTCTGAGGTGACGCGTCTGTCTCTTCTCTCCTGTGTCTCTCTCTTCTATCCTGTGTCTCTCTGAGGTGACGCGTCTGTCTCTTCTCTCCTGTGTCTCTGCTGTCTCTCTGAGGTGACGCGTCTGTCTCTTCTCTCCTGTGTCTCTCTGAGGTGACGCGTCTGTCTCTTCTCTCCTGTGTCTCTGCTGTCTCTCTGACGTGACGCGTCTGTCTCTTCTGTCCTGTGTCTCTCTCTTCTCTCCTGTGTCTCTCTGACGTGACGCGTCTGTCTCTTCTCTCCTGTGTCTCTCTTCTCTCCTGTGTCTCTCTGACGTGACGCGTCTGTCTCTTCTCTCCTGTGTCTCTCTCTTCTCTCCTGTGTCTCTTGTCTCTCTGAGGTGACGCGTCTGTCTCTTCTCTCCTGTGTCTCTCTGAGGTGACGCGTCTGTCTCTTCTATCCTGTGTCTCTCTGAGGTGACGCGTCTGTCTCTTCTCTCCTGTGTCTCTCTGAGGTGACGCGTCTGTCTCTTCTCTCCTGTGTCTCTGCTGTCTCTCTGAGGTGACGCGTCTTTCTCTTCTCTCATGTGTCTCTGCTGTCTCTCTGAGGTGACGCGTCTGTCTCTTCTCTCCTGTGTCTCTCTGACGTGACACGTCTGTCTCTTCTCTCCTGTGTCTCTCTGAGGTGACACGTCTGTCTCTTCTCTCATGTGTCTCTGCTGTCTCTCTGAGGTGACGCGTCTGTCTCTTCTCTCCTGTGTCTCTCTGAGGTGACGCGTCTTTCTCTTCTCTCATGTGTCTCTGCTGTCTCTCTGACGTGACGCGTCTGTCTCTTCTGTCCTGTGTCTCTCTCTTCTCTCCTGTGTCTCTCTGACGTGACGCGTCTGTCTCTTCTCTCCTGTGTCTCTCTTCTCTCCTGTGTCTCTCTGACGTGACGCGTCTGTCTCTTCTCTCCTGTGTCTCTCTCTTCTCTCCTGTGTCTCTTGTCTCTCTGAGGTGACGCGTCTGTCTCTTCTCTCCTGTGTCTCTCTGAGGTGACGCGTCTGTCTCTTCTCTCCTGTGTCTCTTGTCTCTCTGAGGTGACGCGTCTGTCTCTTCTATCCTGTGTCTCTCTGAGGTGACGCGTCTGTCTCTTCTCTCCTGTGTCTCTCTGAGGTGACGCGTCTGTCTCTTCTCTCCTGTGTCTCTGCTGTCTCTCTGAGGTGACGCGTCTGTCTCTTCTCTCCTGTGTCTCTCTCTTCTATCCTGTGTCTCTCTGAGGTGACGCGTCTGTCTCTTCTCTCCTGTGTCTCTGCTGTCTCTCTGAGGTGACGCGTCTTTCTCTTCTCTCATGTGTCTCTGCTGTCTCTCTGAGGTGACGCGTCTGTCTCTTCTCTCCTGTGTCTCTCTGAGGTGACACGTCTGTCTCTTCTCTCCTGTGTCTCTGCTGTCTCTCTGAGGTGACGCGTCTGTCTCTTCTCTCCTGTGTCTCTCTGAGGTGACACGTCTGTCTCTTCTCTCCTGTGTCTCTCTGAGGTGACGCGTCTGTCTCTTCTCTCCTGTGTCTCTTGTCTCTCTGAGGTGACGCATCTGTCTCTTCTCTCCTGTGTCTCTTGTCTCTCTGAGGTGTCGCGTCTGTCTCTTCTCTCCTGTGTCTCTCTGAGGTGACGCGTCTGTCTCTTCTCTCCTGTGTCTCTTGTCTCTCTGAGGTGACGCGTCTGTCTCTCTATCCTGTGTCCTCTCTGAGGTGACGCGTCTGTCTCTTCTCTCCTGTGTCTCTCTGAGGTGACGCGTCTGTCTCTTCTCTCCTGTGTCTCTCTCTTCTATCCTGTGTCTCTCTGAGGTGACGCGTCTGTCTCTTCTCTCCTGTGTCTCTGCTGTCTCTCTGAGGTGACGCGTCTTTCTCTTCTCTCATGTGTCTCTGCTGTCTCTCTGAGGTGACGCGTCTGTCTCTTCTCTCCTGTGTCTCTCTGACGTGACACGTCTGTCTCTTCTCTCCTGTGTCTCTCTGAGGTGACACGTCTGTCTCTTCTCTCATGTGTCTCTGCTGTCTCTCTGAGGTGACGCGTCTGTCTCTTCTCTCCTGTGTCTCTCTGAGGTGACACGTATGTCTCTTCTCTCCAGTGTCTCTGCTGTCTCTCTGAGGTGACGCGTCTGTCTCTTCTCTCCTGTGTCTCTCTTCTCTCCTGTGTCTCTCTGACGTGACGCGTCTGTCTCTTCTCTCCTGTGTCTCTCTCTTCTCTCCTGTGTCTCTTGTCTCTCTGAGGTGTCGCGTCTGTCTCTTCTCTCCTGTGTCTCTCTGAGGTGACGCGTCTGTCTCTTCTATCCTGTGTCTCTCTGAGGTGACGCGTCTGTCTCTTCTCTCCTGTGTCTCTCTGAGGTGACGCGTCTGTCTCTTCTCTCCTGTGTCTCTCTCTTCTATCCTGTGTCTCTCTGAGGTGACGCGTCTGTCTCTTCTCTCCTGTGTCTCTGCTGTCTCTCTGAGGTGACGCGTCTTTCTCTTCTCTCATGTGTCTCTGCTGTCTCTCTGAGGTGACGCGTCTGTCTCTTCTCTCCTGTGTCTCTCTGACGTGACACGTCTGTCTCTTCTCTCCTGTGTCTCTCTGAGGTGACACGTCTGTCTCTTCTCTCATGTGTCTCTGCTGTCTCTCTGAGGTGACGCGTCTGTCTCTTCTCTCCTGTGTCTCTCTGAGGTGACACGTATGTCTCTTCTCTCCAGTGTCTCTGCTGTCTCTCTGAGGTGACGCGTCTGTCTCTTCTCTCCTGTGTCTCTCTGAGGTGACGCGTCTTTCTCTTCTCTCCTGTGTCTCTCTGAGGTCACGCGTCTGTCTCTTCTCTCCTGTGTCTCTCTGAGGTGACACGTCTGTCTCTTCTCTCCTGTGTCTCTCTGAGGTGACACGTCTGTCTCTTCTCTCCTGTGTCTCTGCTGTCTCTCTGACGTGACGCGTCTGTCTCTTCTGTCCTGTGTCTCTCTCTTCTCTCCTGTGTCTCTCTGACGTGACGTGTCTGTCTCTTCTCTCCTGTGTCTCTCTTCTCTCCTGTGTCTCTCTGACGTGACGCGTCTGTCTCTTCTCTCCTGTGTCTCTCTCTTCTCTCCTGTGTCTCTCTGACGTGACGCGTCTGTCTCTTCTCTCCTGTGTCTCTTGTCTCTCTGAGGTGACGCGTCTGTCTCTTCTCTCCTGTGTCTCTCTGACGTGACGCGTCTGTCTCTTCTCTCCTGTGTCTCTCTCTTCTCTCCTGTGTCTGAGGTGACGCGCCTGTCTCTTCTCTCCTGTGTCTCTCTCTTCTCTCCTGTGTCTCTCTGACGTGACGCGTCTGTCTCTTCTCTCCTGTGTCTCTCTCTTCTCTCCTGTGTCTCTCTGACGTGACGCGTCTGTCTCTTCTCTCCTGTGTCTCTCTCTTCTCTCCTGTGTCTGAGGTGACGCGCCTGTCTCTTCTCTCCTGTGTCTCTCTCTTCTCTGTCCTGTAGCACCGGGTGTCCACCATCTTGGCTGCAGACCTGGTGTTGGTCTTTTCCGAGGGTATTTTGACAGAGAATGACTCGGCGACCGCGCTCCTCTCCAACCCGGACGGTCTCTTTACCTTTCTGGTCAAGAGTCACAAGTAGATTGAGTCACTGCTGTCTGTCTGGTACGATGACCCTGTAATACTCTTATATCCGCACTGTACACACAGGTCCACCCCCTGCAGACCCCTATACATAGTGAGTCACCCCGGGGCTATCTCCGCCATATTCCCCTATATAAGACTATGGAGCCTAAAAAAAGGAGATTCACCAACAAGGCACCTGTAATACTGAGATGCACCTGTAACTGTGGGGGGAGCCGCAGCCATAGGAGAACAGTCCCAGCAACCAGACACATCTCACATGTAATATCGCTGTAATACATCCCTCCTCCTCATCTATATACTCCTCTCCTCCACTCATTTCCAGCAGCCTGAAGGCCCCTCTCCCTGCCTGCAACCTCCTCAGTCATCAAGAAATCCATCTAGTGTAAAACACGGAGGAGGGGGATGCAGCTTCTCTCTCTCTGTGAGGCTGCGTGCTGTGAGAGGGGAGGAGGGGATGCAGCTGCAGCTTCCCTCTTTCCTTCTCTATCGCTCTCTCTTTCTGTGAGGCTGCGTGCTGTGAGAGGGGAGGTGGAGCCGCAGAAAAGAGACATGTAATTGGCTGACATCACACATAGAAGCGCCCGCCCACTCATCACCATGCGAGAGCAAATAACAGCAGAGGGAAGGAAATGCCCCAAAATCTGCAGGACTCCCCCCCCCCCCCCCCCCCACACTTGTCTGCTCCACATGTGCAGCTGCAGGAGAGGGAGGGGGCTGTTATCTAGTACTGATAGGGGCCCCTGACCCAGTGACATGACTCTCCGCCGACCCAGTGACATGACTCTCCTCCGACCCAGCGACATGACCCTCCCCCGACCCAGCGACATGACCCTCCCCCGACCCAGCGACATGACCCTCCCCCGACCCAGCGACATGACCCTCCCCCGACCCAGCGACATGACTCTCCCCCGACCCAGCGACATGACTCTCCCCCGACCCATCGACATGACTCTCCCCCGACCCAGCGACATGACTCTCCCCCGACCCAGCGACATGACTCTCCCCGACCCAGCGACATGACTCTCCCCCGACCCAGCGACATGACTCTCCCCCGACCCAGCGACATGACTCTCCCCCGACCCAGCGACATGACCCTCCCCCGACCCAGCGACATGACTCTCCCCCGACCCAGCGACATGACTCTCCCCCGACCCATCGACATGACTCTCCCCCGACCCAGCGACATGACTCTCCCCCGACCCAGCGACATGACTCTCCCCCGACCCAGCGACATGACTCTCCCCCGACACAGCGACATGACTCTCCCCCGACACAGCGACATGACTCTCCCCCGACACAGCGACATGACTCTCCCCCGACCCAGTGACATGACTCTCCCCTCGCCCGGCCTCCCTACGACTCCTCCTGTCATGGCCTCACGCTCTGTTTCTCCGCAGCACCGGGTTCACACCATCCTCACCGCAGACCTGGTGATCGTGATGCGTCGGGGGAACATTCTGGAGTACGATACCCCGGAGAGTCTCCTGGCGCAGGACGGGATCTTCGCCTCCTTTGTCCGCGCCGACATGTGACGCTTTATAAACAGCGTGAAGTATTTTTCTAGCTTTTTATATGAAGTGTTTATATTTTCTATTTATGAAACGCATGAGAAGAAACGAGAATTTCTACGTCTCCGGCATTTGTATCGCACTAAGAATAAAGGTTTGATCACAGATTTCAAGAAAACGACGCGTCCCCTTTATTGCTTCACCGGAGATCATAGTTATCAGGGTGGAGAGGCAAGTGACAGAGTGCCCAGCAGCACAGAGGATGTCAGGAGAGGAGTGTGCTGCTCATGTGGGAGGTGACAGGCTGAGAGTTACATAGTGGAAGGAGCAGTATCTCCAGCAGCACAGAGTATGTCAGGAGAGCAGTGTGCTGATCATGTGGGAGGTGACAGGCTGAGAGTTACATAGTGGGAGGAGCAGGATCTCCAGCAGCACAGAGTATGTCAGGAGAGGAGTGTGCTGATCATGTGGGGGGTGACAGGCTGAGAGTTACATAGTGGAAGGAGCAGGATCTCCAGCAGCACAGAGTATGTCAGGAGAGGAGTGTGCTGATCATGTGTGTGGGGGTCACAGGTTGAGAGTTACATAGTGGGAGGAGCAGGATCTCCAGCAGCACAGAGTATGTCAGGAGAGGAGTGTGCTGATTATGTGGGGGGTGACAGGCTGAGAGTTACATAGTGGGAGGAGCAGGATCTCCAGCAGCACAGAGTATGTCAGGAGAGGAGTGTGCTGATCATGTGGGGGGTGACAGGCTGAGAGTTACATAGTGGGAGGAGCAGGATCTCCAGCAGCACAGAGTATGTCAGGAGAGGAGTGTGCTGATCATGTGGGGGGTGACAGTCTGAGAGTTACATAGTGGGAGGAGCAGGATCTCCAGCAGCACAGAGTATGTCAGGAGAGGAGTGTGCTGATCATGTGGGGGGTGACAGGCTGAGAGTTACATAGTGGGAGGAGCAGGATCTCCAGCAGCACAGAGTATGTCAGGAGAGGAGTGTGCTGATCATGTGGGGGGTCACAGGCTGAGAGTTACATAGTGGGAGGAGCAGGATCTCCAGCAGCACAGAGTATGTCAGGAGAGGAGTGTGCTGATCATGTGGGGGGTGACAGTCTGAGAGTTACATAGTGGGAGGAGCAGGATCTCCAGCAGCACAGAGTATGTCAGGAGAGGAGTGTGCTGATCATGTGGGGGGTGACAGGCTGAGAGTTACATAGTGGGAGGAGCAGGATCTCCAGCAGCACAGAGTATGTCAGGAGAGGAGTGTGCTGATCTTGGGGGGGTCACAGGCTGAGAGTTACATAGTGGGAGGAGCAGGATCTCCAGCAGCACAGAGTATGTCAGGAGAGGAGTGTGCTGATCATGTGGGGGGTGACAGGCTGAGAGTTACATAGTGGGAGGAGCAGGATCACCAGCAGCACAGAGTATGTCAGGAGAGGAGTGTGCTGATCTTGGTGGGGTCACAGGCTATAAATTACTTGTGAACTTGCCCCCCCCTATGGAAATTCCAGTCTCGTTTGATCATAAAAAGTGTGTTTTTTTTGTATTTTGTTGGAACTTTCCGTGTTTAGATAAGCGGTGATCTCTCCAGCTGTGGTAGCGGGCGCCGTATCTCTGCTCCGATGACTGATCGGGGGGTCGCCGGCCCGATCACTTCCGCTGCGCTCTTATCATATAATGAGCAGTGCTGCAGCCTAATATTTTGTTTCGATTCATCACCATTTTCAAGATCTTTGCTTGCGGTCACTGATTGGGAACGTTAATATTTTCAGCAGCTGGATGTAAAAGATAAATTCTTCTCACTGCTGAGGATTTGTTACAATTGTATGGACTCCAGACTAATACATTGTAACAAACTAATTGGACAGAAAAGAGATTTGTGCTTTAGCTCTCAGAGGATTGTCTAAACCAGGGGTCTCAAGCACGCGGCCCCTGAGGCTGTCATCTGCGGCCTGCGGGACACAGCTAGCATAGGCTCTGCTCCGGGACTCTGTGGAATTCCCTGACATCGCTGTCCATATATGGACAGTTTTGTCAGAGTCTTCCCCAGAGCAGAGTCACCGGCTCTGGGGTTGCCCCTGACATCACATTCCGGTCCAGGAAGATCCCCTGACGTCACTGTGTATGAACAGTGACATCAGGGGCTCCTCCAGCAGAGGAATCCCTGGCCAAAGCGTCGGCAACGCGCTGGCTGGGGATTCCACTCCTAGAGGGAGCCCCAATGGAGCGATCTACTGGGGGTGTGTGGCAGCATCTGCGGAGGGCTAAAAAGGGGCTGCCTAATTTTGACATTTGTGTGTCTGCCAAACGCTGCCAACTGAGCGGCCGGCCTGCACTGAGCGGCACTCAAACTGTAAAAGTGGATTGTTGAAATAAGCACGTGGAGGAAACACGCAAATTTCCGGTAAGTTTAAACCTAGCGCTATTATTACAGTAACGTAGGATTATTATTATTGTAGTTCAAATAACTCATTAACAATTATTTTGTAATGTATCAAATTTGAAAGTAATTTTTTCTGTATGTGGCCACTTACCCGGCCGAGTTGGAGACCCCTGGTCTAAACTGATACATTGTAACAAACACTTAGCTATGCGAAGTATTAAGTCAGGAAAGGTTTTCAGTCTCTGGATACAAACAAGAATGTTCCCATTCACTGACAACAAGCAGGGATCTTCAAAAAGTATAATAGAAAGTTACAGAACTGATATCGTTTTATTTTACCCTTTTATTCCGGGCTCGTCCAGACGCTGCGTAAATATTCCGAGCAGAATTTGACCTGCGCTTCGTAGTTTTGGTATTTGTCAGTCTGGTGAAAGTGACGGAATTGCTGCGTTTATCAGAGGAGACCCCCCCCCAACATAGAGAAAAACGCAGGAAACGGTGTAGAAATTGTGTGGACAAACCCCATCGTGTCTGCTACTCATAGGAGGGGGGTGGGGAGGGGATCCAGAGACCCCAATACACAAATAGGAGGGGAAAACTGGCTTCACATCTATCAGTGTTACTTACCTGTAAACTGATGGGTGGGGGTCTAAGCGGTGAGACCCCTGTTACTACATCATCACATTCCAGACGTGTGTAGAATTTTCTTGGAGTTACAAATTATGTATAGACATTGACTGACACCACTGTGTATACAGACTGCCCCCTGGTGGAGAGGAGGTCACTGACACCACTGTGTATACAGACTGCCCCCTGGTGGAGAGGAGGTCACTGACACCACTGTGTATACAGACTGCCCCCTGGTGGAGCGGAGGTCACCGACATCACTGTGTATAGAGACTGCCCCCTGGTGGTGTGGAGGTTACCGACACCACTGTGTATACAGACTGCCCCCTGGTGGTGCGGAGGACACTGACACCACTGTATACAGACTGCCCCCTGGTGGTGGGGAGGTCCCGTCTCCAGACATCTGCAGGTTCTTCAAGTGCAGGGAGTGCCGATCTGCATGTTCTCCCGGTGCAGGAAGGTCCCGTCTCCAAACGTCTCCAAAGGTTTTCTGGGTGCAGGGAGGCCTTGTCTCCAGGCGTCTGCAGGTTCTTTGGGTGCAGGGAGGTCCTGTCTCCAGACGTCTCCAGGTTCTCTGGGTGCAGGGTGGTCCCATCTTCAGACATCTCCAGGCGTCATGCAGGTCCTTAGGGTGCAGGGTCGTCTAGTCTCCGGACCTCTGCAGGTTCTCCGAGTGCAGGGAGGTCCCGTCTCCAGACGTCATCGAGGTTCTCCAGGTGTAGGAAGGTCCTGTCTTTAGACATTTGCAGGTTCTGTAGGTGCAGGGAGGTCCCGTCTCCAGACGTCTGCAGGTTCTCCGGGTGCAGGGTAGTCCCGTCTCCAGACATCTGCAGGTTCTCCGGGTGCAGGCAGGTCCCGTCTCCAGACGTCTGCAGGTTCTCCGGGTGCAGGGTAGTCCCGTCTCCAGACGTCTGCAGGTTCTCCGGGTGCAGGCAGGTCCCGTCTCCAGACGTCTGCACGTTCTCCGGGTGCAGGCAGGTCCCGTCTCCAGACGTCTGCAGGTTCTCCGGGTGCAGGCAGGTCCCGTCTCCAGACGTCTGCAGGTTCTCCGGGTGCAGGCAGGTCCCGTCTCCAAACGTCTGCAGGTTCTCCGGGTGCAGGGAGGTCCCGTCTCCAGACGTCTGCAGGTTCTTCGGGTGCAGGGAGGTCCCGTCTCCAGACGTCTGCAGGTTCTCCGGGTGCAGGGAGGTCCCGTCTCCAGACGTCTGCAGGTTCTCCGGGTGCAGGGAGGTCCCGTCTCCAGACGTCTGCAGGTTCTCCGGATGCAGCGAGGTCCCATCTCCAGATGTCTACAGTTTCTTTGGGTGCAGGGAGGTCCCGTCTCCAGACGTCTGCAGGTTCTCCGGATGCAGCGAGGTCCCGTCTCCAGACGTCTACAGGTTCTTTGGGTGCAGGGAGGTCCCGTCTCAAGACGTGTGCAGGTTCTCCGGGTACAGAGAGGTCTCATCTTCAGACATCTGCAGGTTCTCCGGGTGCAAGGGGATCCCATCTCCAGACGTCTGCGGGTTCTCTGGATGCAGGGTGGTCTGGTCTTTGGACATCTGCAGGTTCCCCGGGTGCAGGGTGATTCTGTCTCCAGACGTCTGCAGGTTCTGCGGGTGCGGATAGGTCCCGTATTCCAATATCTGCAGGTTCTCCGGGTGCAAGAAGGTCCCATCTCCGGACGTCTGCAGGTTCTCTGTGTGCAGGGAGTGCCGATCTGCAGGTTCTCCGGGTGCAGGAAGGTCCCATCTCCAAACATCTGCAGTTTTTCTGGGTGCAGGGAGGTCCCATCTTCAAACATCTGCAGGTTCTCCGGGTGCAAGGATGTCCTGTCTCCAGACGTCTGCAGGTTCTCAGGGTGCAGGGAGGTCCTGTCTCCAGACATCTGTATGTTCTTCGGGTGCAGAGAGGTCCCGTCTCAAGACATCTGCAGGTTCTTTTAGTGCAGGGAGTGCCGATCTGCAGGTTCTCCGGGTGCAGGAAGGTCCCATCTCCAAACATCTGCAGTTTTTCTGGGTGCAGGGAGGTCCCATCTTCAAGCATCTGCAGTTTCTCCGGGTGCAAGGATGTCCTGTCTCCAGACGTCTGCAGGTTCTCAGGGTGCAGGGAGGTCCTGTCGCCAGACATCTGTATGTTCTTCGGGTGCAGAGAGGTCCCGTCTCCAGATGTCTGCAGGTTCTCCGGGTGCAGGGTGGTCCCATCTTCAGACATCTACAGGCGTCATGTAGGTCCTTAGGGTGCAGGGTTGTCTAGTCTCCGGACCTCTGCAGGTTCTCCGAGTGCAGGGAGGTCCCGTCTCCAGACGTCATGGAGGTTCTCCAGGTGTAGGAAGGTCCTGTCTTTAGACATTTGCAGGTTCTGTAGGTGCAGGGAGGTCCCGTCTCCAGATGTCTGCAGGTTCTCCGGGTGCAGGGTGGTGCCATCTCCAAACGTCTGCAGGTTCTCCCAGTGCAGGTAGGTCCCATCTTTTGATGTCTGCAGGTTGTCCGGGTGCAGGGAGGTCCCGTCTCCAGACGTCTGCAGGTTCTTCAGGTGCAGGGAGGTCCCGTCTTCAGACGTCTGCAGGTTCTCCGGGTGCAGGGAGGTCCTGTCTCCAGACGCCTGCAGGTTTTCCGGGTGCAGGGAGGTCCTGTCTCCAGACGCCTGCAGGTTCTCCGGGTGCAGGGAGGTCCTGTCTCCAGACGTCTGCTGGTTCTTCGGGTGAAGGGTAGTCCTGTCTCCAGACGTCTGCAGGTTCTCCGGGTGCAGGCAGGTCCCGTCTGCAGGTTCTCCGGGTGCAGGGAGGTCCCGTCTTCAGACGTCTGCAGGTTCTCCGGGTGCAGGGTAGTCCCGTCTCCAGACGTCTGCAGGTTCTCCGGGTGCAGGGTAGTCCTGTCTCCAGACGTCTGCAGGTTCTCCGGGTGCAGGCAGGTCCCGTCTCCAGACGTCTGCAGGTTCTCCGGATACAGCGAGGTCCCGTCTCCAGATGTCTACAGGTTCTTTGGGTGCAGGGAGGTCCCGTCTCCAGACGTCTGCAGGTTCTCCGGATGCAGCGAGGTCCCATCTCCAGATGTCTACAGGTTCTTTGGGTGCAGGGTAGTCCTGTCTCAAGACGTGTGCAGGTTCTCCGGGTACAGAGAGGTCCCGTCTTCAGACATCTGCGGGTTCTCTGGATGCAGGGTGGTCTGGTCTTTGGACATCTGCAGGTTCCCCGGGTGCAGGGTGATTCTGTCTCCAGACGTCTGCAGGTTCTGCGGGTGCGGATAGGTCCCGTATTCCAATATCTGCAGGTTCTCCGGGTGCAAGAAGGTCCCATCTCCGGACGTCTGCAGGTTCTCTGTGTGCAGGGAGGTCCTGTCTCAAGACATCTGCGGGTTCTTTCAGTGCAGGGAGTGCCGATCTGCAGGTTCTCCGGGTGCAGGAAGGTCCCATCTTCAAACATCTGCAGGTTCTCCAGGTGCAGGGAGGCCTTGTCTCCAGACGTCTGCAGGTTCTTCGGGTGCATGAAGGTCCCGTCTTCAGACATCTGAAGTTTCTCCGGGTGCAGAGAGGTCCCGTCTCCAGACAGCTGTATGTTCTCCGGGTGCGGGGTGGTCCCATCTTCAGACATCTACAGGCGTCATGTAGGTCCTTAGGGTGCAGGGTTGTCTAGTCTCCGGACCTCTGCAGGTTCTCCGAGTGCAGGGAGGTCCCGTCTCCAGATGTCATGGAGGTTCTCCAGGTGTAGGAAGGTCCTGTCTTTAGACATTTGCAGGGTCTGTAGGTGCAGGGAGGTCCCGTCTCCAGATGTCTGCAGGTTCTTCGGGTGCAGGGTGGTGCCGTCTCCAAACGTCTGCAGGTTCTCCGGGTGCAGGGACGTCCCGTCTTCAGACGTCTGCAGGTTCTCCGGGTGCAGGGAGGTCCTGTCTCCAGACGTCTAGAGGTTCTCCGGGTGCAGGGAGGTCCCATCTTTAGATGTCTGCAGGTTCTCCGAGTGCAGGGAGGTCCTGTCTCCAGACGTCTGCAGGTTCTCCGGGTGCAGGGAGGTCCCGTCTCCAGACGTCTGCAGGTTCTTCAGGTGCAGGGAGGTCCCGTCTTCAGACGTCTGCAGGTTCTTCAGGTGCAGGGAGGTCCCGTCTTCAGACGTCTGCAGGTTCTCCGGGTGCAGGGAGGTCCTGTCTCCAGACGTCTGCAGGTTCTCCGGGTGCAGGGAGGTCCCGTCTCCAGGTTCTTCAGGTGCAGGGAGGTCCCGTCTCCAGGTTCTTCAGGTGCAGGGAGGTCCCGTCTTCAGACGTCTGCAGGTTCTCCGGGTGCAGGGAGGTCCTGTCTCCAGACGTCTGCAGGTTCTCCGGGTGCAGGGAGGTCCCATCTTTAGATGTCTGCAGGTTCTCCGGGTGCAGGGAGGTCCCATCTTCAGACATCTGCAGGTTCTCCGGGTGCAGGCAGGTCCCGTCTCCAGACGTCTGCAGGGAGGTCCTGTCTCCAGACATCTGCAGGTTCTCCGGGTGCAGGGAGGTCCCGTCTTCAGACATCTGCAGGTTCTCCAGGTGTAGGGAGGTCCCGTCTTCAGACATCTGCAGGTTCTCCGGGTGCAGGAAGGTCCCGTCTTCAGACGTCTGCAGGTTCTCCGGGTGCAGGAAGGTCCCGTCTTCAGACATCTGCAGGTTCTCCAGGTGTAGGGAGGTCCCGTCTTCAGACATCTGCAGGTTCTCCGGGTGCAGGGAGGTCCCGTCTTCAGACATCTGCAGGTTCTCCAGGTGTAGGGAGGTCCCGTCTTCAGACGTCTGCAGGTTCTCCGGGTGCAGGGAGGTCCCGTCTCCAGACCTCTGCAGGTTCTCCTGGTGCAGGGAGGTCCCGTCTTCAGACATCTGCAGGTTCTCCGGGTGTAGGGAGGTCCTGTCTCCAGACGTCTGCAGGCTCTCCGGGTGTAGGGAGGTCCCGTCTTCAGACGTCTGCAGGTTCTCCGGGTGCAGGGAGGTCCCGTCTTCAGACGTCTGCAGGTTCTCCGGGTGCAGGGAGGTCCCGTCTCCAGACGTCTGCAGGCTCTCCGGGTGTAGGGAGGTCCCGTTAGATGATTTTTCTGCAGGATTCCCTGTGGGCGCTTTGATATATCGGAAGATTTCATATTTGTTTTATTTTATCTACTTCGTGTTTTTTTGCTGCACGTTTATTTCACTTGATAGGGGGCGCTGGCTGACTGTGTCTTCTGTATTCTGGGGTCACGGCTCCTGTTTGATGTTCCTGCATGCGGTGCCAGGGCTGGTTGTACCCGGGCACATTACCCGGATAGTGCAGAGCCCGGGCCTCCCGGGACACACAGTCCATCCCTAGGACAGGAATCCCTCTGCTCCCAGATCCTCCCCTCACGTCACCACATGCTGCTGCTGCTGCTGAAGAAAAACTTCCAAACAGTTCTGGACAGGAGAGCAGACTTATGTGCTACGATTCTGGGAGAAACAAGATCAACTGCTCTGGAGCCGGAGGGGGTTATCCAGGATTGACCGCAAACCCGGTGCAGGACATCGAGGAGCAGGGACTGGTCAGTCCAGGGTCAAGACTCTAGACATTGAGGAGCAGGGACTGGTCAGTCTGGGGTCAGGACCGAAGACATTGAGGAGCAGGGACTGGTGAGGACTGAAGCCATTGAGGAGCAGGGACTGGTCAGTCTGGGGTCAGGACTGAAGACCTTGAGGAGCAGGGACTGGTCAGTCTGGGGTCAGGACTGAAGACCTTGAGGAGCAGGGACTGGTCAGTCTGGGGTCAGGACTGAAGACATTGAGGAGCAGGGACTGGTCAGTCTGGGGTCAGGACTGAAGCCATTGAGGAGCAGGGACTGGTCAGTCTGGGGTCAGGACTGAAGACATTGAGGAGCAGAGACTAGTCAGTCTGGGGTCAGGACTGAAGACATTGAGGAGCAGGGACTGGTCAGTCTGGGGTCAGGACTGAAGACATTGAGGAGCAGGGACTGGTCATTCTGGGGTCAGGACTGAAGACATTGAGGAGCAGGGACTGGTCAGGACTGAAGCCATTGAGGAGCAGGGACTGGTCAGTCTGGGGTCAGGACTGAAGACATTGAGGAGCAGGGACTAGTCAGTCTGGGGTCAGGACTGAAGACATTGAGGAGCAGGGACTGGTCAGTCTGGGGTCAGGACTGAAGACATTGAGGAGCAGGGACTGGTCAGTCTAGGGTCAGGACTGAAGACATTGAGGAGCAGGGACTGGTCAGGACTGAAGCCATTGAGGAGCAGGGACTGATCAGTCTGGGGTGAGGACTGAAGACATTGAGGAGCAGGGACTGGTCAGTCTGGGGTCAGGACTGAAGACATTGAGGAGCAGGGACTGGTCAGTCTGGGGTCAGGACTGAAGACATTGAGGAGCAGGGACTGGTCAGGACTGAAGCCATTGAGGAGCAGGGACTGATCAGTCTGGGGTCAGGACTGAAGACATTGAGGAGCAGGGACTGGTCAGGACTGAAGCCATTGAGGAGCAGGGACTGGTCAGTCTGGGGTCAGGACTGAAGACATTGAGGAGCAGGGACTGGTCAGTCTGGGGTCAGGACTGAAGACATTGAGGAGCAGGGACTGGTCAGTCTGGGGTCAGGACTGAAGACATCTATCACCAGCTCCATCGGTGCCCTGCTCAGAAAGGACTATAAGGTTGAAGGATCCAGGACCGGCAGCTGAGACCTCAGGACATTTGGCAGCAGAGATTTGTATCTCCTGGTGGGACCCTCTGATCCCTACAATGCGGACGTCCGGTAAGTCACGGCTGTTTCAGCAATGATGAGACATTCTATTTGGTGCATACACAGGTGGAGGGGACTGCGGTGTATGTGGGTGCACGTCCAGTACAGCAGTGACATCACCAGAATACTCCTAATAATTAACCCATTCATCTACAAAACTGATGAATATATATATACAACATACAGTATATACCGCAGCCTCTGTATACTGCAGATCATGTGCACAGGCAGGTGAGCCTCCCCCACCGAGGACACCGCTGCTCTCTAGTGTATGGATAGGCTGCATTCTCAGGGATGTCACCGCTGCTCTCTAGTGAGTGGATAGGCTGCATTCTCAGTGATGTCACTGCTGCTCTCTAGTGAATGGATAGGCTGCATTCTCAGTGATGTCACCGCTGCTCTCTAGTGAATGGATAGGCTGCATTCTCAGTGATGTCACCGCTGCTCTCTAGTGAATGGATAGGCTGCATTCTCAGTGATGTCACCGCTGCTCTCTAGTGAATGGATAGGCTGCATTCTCAGTGATGTCACCGCTGCTCTCTAGTGAATGGATAGGCCGCATTCTCAGTGATGTCACCGCTGCTCTAGTGAATGGATAGGCTGCATTCTCAGTGATGTCACCGCTGCTCTCTAGTGAATGGATAGGCTGCATTCTCAGTGATGTCACCGCTGCTCTCTAGTGAATGGATAGGCTGCATTCTCAGGGATGTCACCGCTGCTCTCTAGTGAATAGATAGGCTGCATTCTCAGGGATGTCACCGCTGCTCTCTAGTGAGTGGATAGGCTGCATTCTCAGTGATGTCACCGCTGCTCTCTAGTGAATGGATAGGCTGCATTCTCAGTGATGTCACTGCCGCTCTCTAGTGAATGGATAGGCTGCATTCTCAGTGATGTCACCACTGCTCCCTAGTGAATGGATAGGCTGTATTATCAGTGATGTCACCACTGCTCTCTAGTGAATGGATAGGCTGCATTCTCAGGGATGTCACCGCTGCTCTCTAGTGAATGGATAGGCTGCATTCTCAGTGATGTCACCGCTGCTCTCTAGTGAATGGATAGGCTGCATTCTCAGTGATGTCACCGCTGCTCTCTAGTGAATGGATAGGCTGCATTCTCAGTGATGTCACCGCTGCTCTCTAGTGAATGGATAGGCTGCATTCTCAGTGATGTCACCGCTGCTCTCTAGTGAATGGATAGGCTGCATTCTCAGTGATGTCACCGCTGCTCTCTAGTGAATGGATAGGCTGTATTCTCAGTGATGTCACCGCTGCTCTCTAGTGAATGGATAGGCTGCATTCTCAGTGATGTCACCGCTGCTCTCTAGTGAATGGATAGGCTGCATTCCCAGTGATGTCACCGCTGCTCTCTAGTGAATGGATAGGCTGCATTCTCAGTGATGTCACCGCTGATCTTTAGGCTTCGTTCTCATGTTTCTGGACCTCCCTGGACTGAACCCCTTTTGTCTGTTTTGTCTCCTTCAGATTGGGCTCCTCGGGGGTAGCAGCCTCCCGTTCTCGCCCCCCGCACCCTTTGTATTCCAGTTTATAATTGGAGCATGAAATCAGCAGAATGTTGGCCAGAAAGAGCATAATACCCGAGGAATACGTTCTGGCGAGAATCGCTGCTGAAAATCTACGGAAACCGACAATTCGTGACCGTCTGAGGAAAGCGCGTTTTGTAGCAAAGAATGGAGCGTGCAACGTGGCGCACAAGAATATCCGTGAACAAGGCCGATTCCTACAAGACGTCTTCACCACGCTGGTGGACCTGAAGTGGCGGCACACCCTCGTCATCTTCACCATGTCCTTCCTCTGCAGTTGGCTGCTGTTCGCCATGATGTGGTGGCTCGTGGCCTTTGCTCACGGGGACTTGGCCATCAGAGACAATATAATGAGCCCGGAGCCGTGCGTGGCCAACGTCAAGTAAGTGGAGGGGCGCAGCGTCCGGAGGTCTCAGGGCCCGCTCCGTGTTCTGACCCGTTCAAAAAGGAGCTCAGCTGCCGATCCTGGTAGCTCCTCCCCCGCTTAATGCAAACCACCCCCCCGCCGGGCTCCACTCAGTGGGTGGCATCCCCTCCCTCAGCAGTAACGGCAGCCATATTGGTTGTCACCCAGCTTTCCCAGGTACAGATACAACCACAGAGACTTCTCATTTCGGGGGCTGCTCTGGGTTCACATTGTTCTTATTCTGTGATGGAGAAACCTTTTCCTTCCATTTGATTGGACAGATTTGCGCAGTCATTTCGCGGTCTGTAAATACGTCACGTTGTAATATTTCAGAAAAACAAGAACAATTCTGCAAATCACATTCATTCTGCTTCATATCCAATGCTCTGCCGCATGCAAATATAACAATGACAGCAACAGTGCCCCCATAACAGTGACAGCCACAGTGCCCCCGTAACAGTGACAGCCACAGTGCCCCCATAACAGTGACAGCCACAGTGCCCCCGTAACAGTGACAGCCACAGTGCCCCCGTAACAGTGACAGCCACAGTGCCCCCGTAACAGTGACAGCCACAGTGCCCCCGTAACAGTGACAGCCACAGTGCCCCCGTAACAGTGACAGCCACAGTGCCCCCGTAACAGTGACAGCCACAGTGCCCCCGTAACAGTGACAGCCACAGTGCCCCCGTAACAGTGACAGCCACAGTGCCCCCGTAACAGTGACAGCCACAGTGCCCCCATAACAGTGACAGCCACAGTGCCCCCGTAACAGTGACAGCCACAGTGCCCCCGTAACAGTGACAGCCACAGTGCCCCCGTAACAGTGACAGCCACAGTGCCCCCGTAACAGTGACAGCCACAGTGCCCCCATAACAGTGACAGCCACAGTGCCCCCGTAACAGTGACAGCCACAGTGCCCCCGTAACAGTGACAGCCACAGTGCCCCCGTAACAGTGACAGCCACAGTGCCCCCGTAACAGTGACAGCCACAGTGCCCCCGTAACAGTGACAGCCACAGTGCCCCCGTAACAGTGACAGCCACAGTGCCCCCGTAACAGTGACAGCCACAGTGCCCCCGTAACAGTGACAGCCACAGTGCCCCCATAACAGTGACAGCCACAGTGCCCCCATAACAGTGACAGCCACAGTGCCCCCGTAACAGTGACAGCCACAGTGCCCCCGTAACAGTGACAGCCACAGTGCCCCCGTAACAGTGACAGCCACAGTGCCCCCATAACAGTGACAGCCACAGTGCCCCCGTAACAGTGACAGCCACAGTGCCCCCATAACAGTGACAGCCACAGTGCCCCCGTAACAGTGACAGCCACAGTGCCCCCGTAACAGTGACAGCCACAGTGCCCCCGTAACAGTGACAGCCACAGTGCCCCCATAACAGTGACAGCCACAGTGCCCCCATAACAGTGACAGCCACAGTGCCCCCTGTAACAGTGACAGCCACAGTGCCCCCTGTAACAGTGACAGCCACAGTGCCCCCGTAACAGTGACAGCCACAGTGCCCCCGTAACAGTGACAGCCACAGTGCCCCCGTAACAGTGACAGCCACAGTGCCCCCGTAACAGTGACAGCCACAGTGCCCCCGTAACAGTGACAGCCACAGTGCCCCCGTAACAGTGACAGCCACAGTGCCCCCGTAACAGTGACAGCCACAGTGCCCCCGTAACAGTGACAGCCACAGTGCCCCCGTAACAGTGACAGCCACAGTGCCCCCGTAACAGTGACAGCCACAGTGCCCCCGTAACAGTGACAGCCACAGTGCCCCCGTAACAGTGACAGCCACAGTGCCCCCGTAACAGTGACAGCCACAGTGCCCCCGTAACAGTGACAGCCACAGTGCCCCCGTAACAGTGACAGCCACAGTGCCCCCGTAACAGTGACAGCCACAGTGCCCCCGTAACAGTGACAGCCACAGTGCCCCCGTAACAGTGACAGCCAGTGCCCCCGTAACAGTGACAGCCACAGTGCCCCCGTAACAGTGACAGCCACAGTGCCCCCGTAACAGTGACAGCCACAGTGCCCCCGTAACAGTGACAGCCACAGTGCCCCCGTAACAGTGACAGCCACAGTGCCCCCGTAACAGTGACAGCCACAGTGCCCCCGTAACAGTGACAGCCACAGTGCCCCCGTAACAGTGACAGCCACAGTGCCCCCGTAACAGTGACAGCCACAGTGCCCCCGTAACAGTGACAGCCACAGTGCCCCCGTAACAGTGACAGCCACAGTGCCCCCGTAACAGTAGCAGCCAGTGCCCCCGTAGCAGTAGCAGCCACAGTGCCCCCGTAACAGTAGCAGCCACAGTGCCCCCGTAACAGTAGCAGTCACAGTGCCCCCAAAAACGGGGACAGCCACAGTGCCCCCAAAAACGGGAACAGCCACAGTGCCCCCAAAACCGGGAACAGCCACAGTGCCCCCAAAAACGGGAACAGCCACAGTGCCCCCAAAAACGGGGACAGCCACAGTGCCCCATAACAGGGACAGCCACAATGCTCCCCGTTGCAGTAGCAGCCACAGTGCCCCCCGTAGCAGTAGCAGCCACAGTGCCCCCACCAGTGTATTTACTGTATGATATGGACAGTGTTATAAGTTTGACCCCGTTTTCATCTCCGCAGGTCCTTCACCGCCGCCTTCCTGTTCTCCATTGAGGTTCAGGTGACTATTGGATTTGGGGGGCGCATGATGACGGAGGAGTGCCCCCTCGCCATTTCCCTCCTCATTATACAGAACATTGTCGGTTTAATCGTCAACGCCGTCATGTTGGGCTGCATCTTCATGAAAACGGCGCAGTCCCACCGCCGGGCCGAGACCTTGATCTTCAGCCGCCACGCCGTCATCACCGTGAGGAACGGGAAACTTTGCCTCATGTTCCGGGTGGGAGACCTGCGCAAGAGCATGATCATCAGCGCCTCCGTGCGCATTCAGGTGGTCAGGAAAACGGTCACCCCCGAAGGCGAGGTCGTCCCCATCCATCAGATCGACGTCCCGGTGGACAACTCCATCGAGAGCAATAACATTTTCTTGGTGGCGCCGCTGATCATCTGCCACATCATAGACAGGAGGAGTCCCCTGTACGACGTCTCGGCCTCCGACCTGTCCACTCAGGACCTGGAGGTCATCGTCATCCTAGAGGGAGTGGTGGAGACCACCGGGATCACCACCCAGGCCCGGACCTCCTACATCACCGAGGAAATCCTGTGGGGTCACCGCTTCGTGTCCGTGGTGTCGGAGGAGGAGGGCGTCTACTGCGTGGACTATTCCAAGTTCGGTAACACGGTGAAAGTGGCGACGCCGCGCTGCAGCGCCCGGGAACTAGACGAGAAGCCGTCCATATTAATCCAGACCCTCCAGAAGAGCGAGCTGTCCCACCAGAACTCCCTGCGGAAACGCAACTCCATGCGGCGGAACAACTCCATGCGACGCACCAACTCCATGCGGCGGAACAACTCGGGACTCATCGTGCCCAAGGTCCAGTTCATGGCCCCGGAGCAGAACCAGTCAGCGGCGGAGACATGACCCTCCCCCGCCACCATCCCCCGTTACTTATATTTATACTTCTAGAATGAGCACATTGAATAAAAGTCTTACCCAGAATCCTCTTGTGTCCGTCCTGCACTGAAGCCTCCGGCGGAGATGATAAGAGCGGTGGGGTCAGAACCGCGGGTGACTAGAGCCGATCCTCCAGTATAATGAAGCCCAGCACAAGACATCGCCCGCTTATTCTGCGTAAAATAGGAAAAGACTGGAAACCATCAGCATGTTGCTGTTGACTGATCTATTTTCTAATCCTGTGCGTCTATGATGGAATACAATGTACTCATCTGGGCCGGCCGCTCCCCCGCCTCTCCTCACCCTCTTTTAATGCCACCTGAGGTACCTGCCCATATACTCAGCGGGATCAATCATTTGGGTTTGTTACAATGTATCAGTGTAGACAATCCTCTGTGAGGTAAACAGATCAGCAGCACAAATCTCTCTCTTGTCACAGTTTGTTACAATGTATCAGTGCAGGTAAAATGTATCAGTCTGGAGTCCCAGCTGTTCACCTCACAGAGGATTGTCTGGACTGGATACAAATGTAACAAACCCTCAGCTGTGAGAAGTATAAGGTCAGGACAAATTGTCAGGCTCCGAATGTAAACAAGATTGTTCTAATTCACTGAGCGCAAGCAGAGATGTTGAAAATGATGAGGAGTGGAAACTTTTCATTCTACAATGAGGAAGCTTTATTTACATAGGACTGCAGCGGCCGTCCCCTCTAAGCTGGGCGCTCTGGAAATGATAGAGTTAAAAATGACGGCAGGGAACGGAGTCACGTAGCGGCCGCGATGCAGCGGAAAAATATGGACAAGATGCTCGGTGAAGTGGCGGCGCGGTTTTGTGAGCGATATCACGCGGCCACCGATGATCTCGCCCTGATGATTGGCCGCCTGATATTACAGGCCGCAGTTTTAGGGTGATGTTCACACGGCCGTTAACGCCCCGAAAAACGGCTGAAAATACGGACGCTGAACGCCTCCAAACATCGGCCCATTCATTTCAATGGGAAAAACGGCGTTTCGTTCCCATGGGGCGTTTTTTTTTTAAGCACTGTTTGCAAAAAGGGCGCGTAAAAAACGCCCCATAAAAAGAAGCGCATGTCACATCCGGAGCCAAAGACGCTGCAATAAATCAGAGTCTTCCCCTTGATATCCGCTCCGTATTTTCTGCCGTTTTTGCTTTGCGTGTGAACGTCGCCTCAGAAGCGGCGGCCGCACCCGTGGAGCGGTAATTCATTAACTCTTCCCTGTCCAGAGCGCCCGGCTGAGAGGGAGCGCCGCTCCGGATATAATAACATGTGACGGGGAGATCAGCAGCGGCCGCGGCGCCGCAGACATGTCCTTATAAGGAGAATTCATCGCAGCCTGGAACGTCTCATTACATTAACCCCTCGAGCGCCACTGAGGGTCGTAGCCGGGGTGCACATACTTATTCCCGTGGATTCCGGTCATGGACGGAGTATTTAGGGAATGGTAAATGAGTAACAATCACTTCACACCTCCCCCGCAGCCTTCCCAGGCCCCCAAAACCTGCCGACTCATGTAGTGACCCCCCCTGTTATAGCCGCTCAGGAGTCTGGGAAAGCTGGATTGCCGGAGACAGCTGTAATGTTCTCCATAATACTGGAGTCACAGCCACCAGCTTAGGATGTGACTGGAGTAAAAGACATGATGTAGCAGCAGAACTGTGACTGCAGCTCTGGATGTGACTGGAGTATGGGACATAATGTAAAGCAGAATCCTGGATGTGACTGGACTATAAGACATGATGTAGCAATAGGATTGTAACTGCAGCTCTGGATGTTACTGGAGTATAAGACATGATGTAGCAGTAGAACTGTGACTGCAGCTGTGGATGTGACAGGAGTATAAGACATGATGTAACAGCAGATTTGTGACTGCAGCTCTGGATGTTACTGAAGTAAAAGACATGATGTAGCAGTAGAATTATCACTGCAGCTCTGGATATGACTAGAGTATAAGACAGGATGTAAAGCAGAATTCTGACTGCAGCTCTGGATGTGACTGGACTATAAGACATGATGTAGCAGTAGGATTGTAACTGCAGCTCTGGATGTGACTGGAGAATAATATTGGACATAATGTAAGGGCTCCCCCTAGTGGTAACATGGTGTGTGATAATGGCGGTACACGAAATCTCCTTGGAGCGCAGTGATATTCGGCAGGTTTTTTAGGGCCTTGTTCACATCTCTTTTTTCCCTCTGCCGCAGATTTATTGTGGGAGGAGTCCAGACGTAACACGTCAGCGGAAGGTGGCGACATATCCCACCGTATAGGCGCACAGAAGCGCGACCGGGGAAGACTCTGACGTCACAATGCCGGGGTCCTCGTATATGGGCAGTGACGTCAGGTGCTCCCCGGGGTCAGCGCTGCCGGGACTCTGGACCTCCGTGCGGTCAGAAGTTCATTACACGGCGCAAATCCCAGGACATGAGAGCCACAAGTCACGTATAATCACGAGCGAAGAACCGGAGGTCCCAGCAGCAGCACGGACGCCACCAGCAAAACCACCGCCACCCCCACCCATCACCCACCGCCACCCCCACCCATCACCCACCGCCACCCCCGCTCCCATCACCGTCACTCAGGCAGAATGTCCCACAGAAATATTCTCCCTGCATGTCCTTATAAAGAGCGGAGGACGAAACCAGAACATACAGCAAATTCCAGGAGGAGAGAAGACGTCACTGACAGAAGATACCCAGGTTATACCAGCTGTACCTATATAATTATATACAGGAGATACCCAGGTTATACCAGCATGCTCCATATCACTATATACAGGAAGATGTATAACTTATACCAGCTGTACATATATAATTATATACAGATACCCAGGTTATACCAGCATGCTCCATATCACTATATACAAGAAGATGTATAACTTATACCAGCTGTACATATATAATTATATACAGAATATACCCAGGTTATACCAGCATGCTCCATATCACTATATACAAGAAGATGTATAACTTATACCAGCTGTACATATATAATTATATACAGAAGATACCCAGGTTATACCAGCATGCTCCATATCACTATACACAAGAAGATGTATAACTTATACCAGCTGTACATATATAATTATATACAGAAGATACCCAGGTTATACCAGCATGCTCCATATCACTATACACAAGAAGATGTATAACTTATACCAGCTGTACATATATAATTATATACAGAAGATACCCAGGTTATACCAGCATGCTCCATATCTCTATATACAAGAAGATGTATAACTTATACCAGCTGTACATATATAATTATATACAGGAGATACCCAGGTTATACCAGCATGCTCCATATCACTATATACAGGAAGATGTATAACTTATACCAGCTGTACATATATAATTATATACAGAAGATAGCCAGGTTATACCAGCATGCTCCATATCACTATATACAAGAAGATGTATAACTTATACCAGCTGTACATATATAATTATATACAGAAGATACCCAGGTTATACCAGCATGCTCCATATCACTATATGCAGGAAGATGTATAACTTATACCCGCTATACATATATAATTATATACAGGAGATACCCAGGTTATACCAGCATGCTCCATATCACTATATACAAGAAGATGTATAACTTATACCAGCTGTACCTATATAATTATATACAGAGGATACCCAGGTTATACCAGCATGCTCCATATCACTATATACAGGAAGATCTATAACTTATACCAGCTGTACATATATAATTATATACAGAGGATACCCAGGTTATACCAGCATGCTCCATATCACTATATACAGGAAGATGTATAACTTATACCAGCTGTACATATATAATTATATACAGAAGATACCCAGGTTATACCAGCATGCTCCATATCACTATATACAAGGAAGATGTATAACTTATACCAGCTGTACATATATAATTATATACAGAAGATACCCAGGTTATACCAGCATGCTCCATATCACTATATACAAGAAGATGTATAACTTATACCAGCTGTACATATATAATTATATACAGAGGATACCCAGGTTATACCAGCATGCTTCATATCACTATATACAGGAAGATGTATAACTTATACCAGCTGTACATATATAATTATATACAGAGGATACCCAGGTTATACCAGCATGCTCCATATCACTATATACAAGAAGATGTATAACTTATACCAGCTGTACATATATAATTATATACAGAAGATACCCAGGTTATACCCGCATGCTCCATATCACTATATACAGGAAGATGTATAACTTATACCAGCTGTACATATATAATTATATACAGAAGATACCCAGGTTATACCCGCATGCTCCATATCACTATATACAAGAAGATGTATAACTTATACCAGCTGTACATATATAATTATATACAGAAGATACCCAGGTTATACCAGCATGCTCCATATCACTATATACAAGAAGATGTATAACTTATACCAGCTGTACATATATAATTATATACAGAAGATACCCAGGTTATACCCGCATGCTCCATATCACTATATACAGGAAGATGTATAACTTATACCAGCTGTACATATATAATTATATACAGAAGATACCCAGGTTATACCCGCATGCTCCATATCACTATATACAAGAAGATGTATAACTTATACCAGCTGTACATATATAATTATATACAGAAGATACCCAGGTTATACCAGCATGCTCCATATCACTATATACAAGAAGATGTATAACTTATACCAGCTGTACATATATAATTATACACAGAAGATACCCAGGTTATACCAGCATGCTCCATATCACTATATACAGGAAGATGTATAACCTATACCAGCTGTACATATATAATTATATACAGGAGATACCCAGGTTATACCAGCATGCTCCATATCACTATATACAAGAAGATGTGTAACTTATACCCTGCTGTACATATATAATATATACAGGAGATACCCAGGTTATACCAGCATGCTCCATATCACTATATACAGGAAGATGTATAACTTATACCAGCTGTACATATATAATTATATACAGAAGATACCCAGGTTATACCAGCATGCTCCATATCACTATATACAAGAAGATGTATAACTTATACCAGCTGTACATATATAATTATATACAGAAGATACCCAGGTTATACCAGCATGCTCCATATCACTATATACAAGAAGATGTATAACTTATACCAGCTGTACATATATAATTATATACAGAAGATACCCAGGTTATACCAGCATGCTCCATATCACTATATACAAGAAGATATATAACTTATACCAGCTGTACATATATAATTATATACAGAAGATACCCAGGTTATACCAGCATGCTCCATATCACTATATACAAGAAGATGTATAACTTATACCAGCTGTACATATATAATTATATGTAGAAGATACCCAGGTTATACCAGCATGCACCATATCACTATACACAAGAAGATGTATAACTTATACCAGCTGTACATATATAATTATATACAGAAGATACCCAGGTTATACCAGCATGCTCCATATCGCTATATACAAGAAGATGTATAACATTTAATTTTAAGAAAGCCAATTTCCCCAGGATGAGGGCTGCAATTCAGGGATATAGACTGGGAAGAACTAATGTCAAATAATGGAACAAATGATAAATGGGAGATTTTCAAATCTACTTTGAGTTATTATAGTGCAAAATTTATTCCTACAGGTAATAAGTATAAACGACTCAAATTAAACCCCACATGGCTTACACCTTCTGTGAAAGGGGCAATACATGACAAAAAAAGGGCATTTAAAAAATACAAATCTGAGGGTACAGCTGTAGCCTTTGTAAAATATAAAGAGCTTAATAAAATCTGTAAAAATGTAATAAAATTAGCAAAAATACAAAATGAAAGGCAGGTGGCCAAGGATAGTAAAACAAATCCTAAAAAATTCTTCAAGCATATAAATGCAAAAAAGCCAAGGTCTGAACATGTAGGACCCCTAGATAATGGTAATGGGGAGTTGATCACAGGGGATCAAGAGAAGGCAGAGTTACTAAATGGGTTCTTTAGCTCTGTATATACAACAGAAGAAAGAGCAGCTGATGTAGCCGGTGCCAGTGCTGAGGAGCTGATGTAGGCGGTGCCAGTGCTGAGGAGCTGATGTAGCCAGTGCCAGTGCTGAGGAGCTGATGTAGCCGGTGCCAGTGCTGAGGAGCTGATGTAGCCGGTGCCAGTGCTGTTAATATATCAGTTGATATACTGAATTGGATGAATGTAGATATGGTCCAAGCTAAATTAAATAAAATAAATGTGCACAAGGCTCCGGGACCAGATGGGTTACACCCTAGAATTCTTAAAGAGCTTAGTTCAGTTATTTCTGTCCCCCTTTTCATAATATTCAGAGAATCTCTAGTGACTGGTATAGTGCCAAGGGACTGGCGCAGGGCAAATGTGGTGCCTATTTTCAAAAAGGGCTCTAGGTCTTCCCCGGGTAATTATAGACCAGTAAGCTTAACATCAATTGTGGGGAAAATGTTTGAGGGGCTATTGAGGGACTATATACAGGATTATGTGACAATAAATAGCATTATAAGTGACAGCCAGCACGGTTTACTAAGGACAGAAGTTGTCAAACTAACCTAATCTGTTTTTATGAAGAGGTGAGCAGAAGTCTAGACAGAGGGGCCGCTGTGGATTTAGTGTTTTTGGACTTTGCAAAGGCATTTGACACTGTCCCCCATAGACGCCTAATGGGTAAATTAAGGACTATAGGATTAGAAAATATAGTTTGTAATTGGATTGAGAATTGGCTCAAGGACCGTATCCAGAGGGTTGTGGTCAATGATTCCTTCTCTGAATGGTCACCGGTTATAAGTGGTGTACCCCAGGGTTCAGTGCTGGGACCACTATTATTCAACTTATTTATTAATGATATAGAGGAAGGGATTAATAGCACTATTTCTATTTTTGCAGATGACACCAAGCTATGTAATATAGTTCAGACTATGGAAGATGTTCATGAATTACAGGCAGATTTAAACAAACTAAGTGTTTGGGCGTCCACTTGGCAAATGAAGTTTAATGTAGATAAATGTAAAGTTCTGCATCTGGGTACAAACAACTTGCAGGCATCATATGTCCTAGGGGGCGCTACACTGGCGGATTCACTTGTTGAGAAGGATCTGGGAGTAATAATCTGCAGCATCATATGTCCTAGGGGGCGCTACACTGGCGGATTCACTTGTTGAGAAGGATCTGGGTGTACTTGTAAATCATAAACTCAATAACAGCATGCAGTGTCAATCAGCTGCTTCAAAGGCCAACAAGATATTGTCGTGTATTAAAAGAGGCATGGACTCGCGGGACAGAGATGTAATATTGCCACTTTACAAAGCATTAGTGAGGCCTCATCTAGAATATGCAGTTCAGTTCTGGGCTCCAGTTCATAGAAAGGATGCCCTGGAGTTGGAAAAAATACAAAGAAGAGCGACGAAGCTAATAAGGGGCATGGAGAATTTAAGTTATGAGGAAAGATTGAAAGAATTAAACCTATTTAGCCTTGAAAAAAGAAGACTAAGGGGGGACATGATTAACTTATATAAATATATTAATGGCACATACAAAAAAATATGGTGAAATCCTGTTCCTTGTAAAACCCCCTCAAAAAACAAGGGGGCGCTCCCTCCGTCTGGAGAAAAAAAGGTTCAAGCTGCAGAGGCGACAAGGCTTCTTTACAGTGAGAACTGTGAATCTATGGAATAGCCTACCGCAGGAGCCGTCACAGCAGGGACAGTAGATGGCTTTAAAAAAGGGTTAGATAATTTCCTAGAACAAAAAAATATTAGCTCCTATGTGTAGAAATTTTTCCTTCCCTTTTCCCTTCCCTTGGTTGAACTTGATGGACATGTGTCTTTTTTCAGCCGTACTAACTATGTAACTATGTAACTATGTAACTATGTAATATACCAGCTGTACATATATAATTATATACAGATACCCAGGTTATACCGGCATGCTCCATATCACTATATGCAAGAAGATGTATAACTTATACCAGCTGTACCTATATAATTATATACAGAGGATACCCAGGTTATACCAGCATGCTCCATATCACTATATACAAGAAGATGTATAACTTATACCAGCTGTACATATATAATTATATACAGAGGATACCCAGGTTATACCAGCATGCTTCATATCACTATATACAGGAAGATGTATAACTTATACCAGCTGTACATATATAATTATATACAGAGGATACCCAGGTTATACCAGCATGCTCCATATCACTATATACAAGAAGATGTATAACTTATACCAGCTGTACATATATAATTATATACAGAAGATACCCAGGTTATACCCGCATGCTCCATATCACTATATACAGGAAGATGTATAACTTATACCAGCTGTACATATATAATTATATACAGAAGATACCCAGGTTATACCCGCATGCTCCATATCACTATATACAAGAAGATGTATAACTTATACCAGCTGTACATATATAATTATATACAGAAGATACCCAGGTTATACCAGCATGCTCCATATCACTATATACAAGAAGATGTATAACTTATACCAGCTGTACATATATAATTATATACAGAAGATACCCAGGTTATACCCGCATGCTCCATATCACTATATACAAGAAGATGTGTAACTTATACCAGCTGTACATATATAATTATATACAGGAGATACCCAGGTTATACCAGCATGCTATA